>NW_022436980.1:14791050-14871630 GCF_009761245.1 Sapajus apella
GGGAGTTGGGGAGAGATAACATGTGAAGAACATGCAAGATAGTTGCATAGGTACACACATGGCAGTGTGATTTGCTGCCTTCCACCCCTTCACCTATATCTGGCATTTCTTCCCATGCTATCTCTCCCCAACTCCCACCCCCAACTGTCCCTCCCCCATTTCCCCCCAACAGACCCCAGTGTGTAGTGCTCCCCTCCCTGTGTCCATGTGTTCTCATTGTTCAACACCCACCTATGAGTGAGAACACATGGCGTTTGATTTTATGCTCGTGTCAGTTTGCTGAGAATGATGGTTTCCAGGTTCATCCATGTCCCTACAAAGGACACGAGCACATCGTTTTTGATGGCTGCATGATATTCCATGGTGTATATGCGCCACACTTTCCCTGTCCAGTCTATCATCGATGGGTATTTGGGTTGGTTCCAGGTCTTTGCTATTGTAAACAGTGCTGCAATGAACTTCTGTGTGCATGTGTCCTTATAGCAGAATGATTTATAATCCTTTGGATATACACCCAGTAATGGGATTGCCGAGTCAAATGGAATTTCTATTTCTAGGTTCTTAAGGAATTGCCACACTGTCTTTCACAATGGTTGAACTAATTTACACTCCCACCAACAGTGTAAAAGTGTTCCTATTTCTCCACATCCTATCCAGCACCTGTCGTCTCTAGATTTTTTAATGATCGCCATTCGAACTGGCATGAGATGGTATCTCAATGTAGTTTTGATTTACATTTCTCTAATGACCAGTCATGATGAGCATTTTTTCATATGTTTGTTGGCCTCATGTATGTCTTCTTTTGTAAAGTGTCTGTTCATATCTTTCGCCCACTTTTGAATGGGCTTGTTTGTCTTTTTCTTGTAAATCTGTTTTAGTTCTTTGTAAATTCTGGATATCAGCCCTTTGTCAGATGGGTAGACTGCAAAATTTTTTTCCTTTTTTAAGGATCATTTGAGACTTATGAGTGAGGTTGACTCTACATCAAAATGCCATTAGTAATATCAAATAGCAAGGCCTACTTAATATCAGCTTCTCGGGCAAAGAAAATGCCTCAAAGGGAACATATTTCAATGAGCCAATAAATTTCACACTAATTCAGGACAATTGTGCTTATTCAGGAGTTAATCCAAATGTACAGGGGCCAGAAAATTCAGCCTTATGTAAAATAACAACATGGGCCATCTGGGACAAGCATTTGATTTGGATTTTTGTACAAGGTAAGAAATGAGAGGAAACATTTCTGCACTTTGGAGATTTCATTCTTCTGTTGGATAAAGGTCAGAAACCTCAGTGGAAAATCACTGACAATGCCTAAAAAGTTTCTAGGCAATTTACATTATCACAAAGTGGGATCAACGTATTTCGGTCCTGGTCATAGTTGTCAAAGTTTCTTTAAATGTTTAAATTTTTATTTTAAACGACTTTGTTTTACAAACTGTCTCAGTAGATTTAAAAGTTGTTATTTAAGAAATCATTAAAGCTACGTTTCACATTTTAAACAAATTTTCTTTAATGATTGCTATGACATCACATTTAGTTAGGGCTGAATGAACAATAATTGAGGTATAAAATTATAAAAAAGCATTTTTAGATAATCAGCCAATTGAAATATATCAATCTTAATGATTCTGTAGTTCTTAAAGCAATTGTCTTTTTAAAAATAAATTGTATTGTGTGTATTTGAGGTTTACAATATGATGTCAGAGGATACATATAAATAGTAAAACAGTGACTTTAGTGAAAGAATAACATAGATACACTTTCACATAGTTACTGTTTTTGGTAACAAAACTAGATGAACTCTATTCAACAAAAAATCCTCAATAAAGTATAATTTTATGAAGTGTGGCCCTCATGCTATACATTAGATGTCTACCTTGTTCATCTTATATATCTGCTACTCTGTATCATTTCACCTACATTAAAAGCAATTTTCCTGTTGTGCCAAAGAATGTCAAACACATGTAGAGAAACATCTAAGAACTGGAAATTAACCAATTTTGTTTTCAAGCAGTGAATTCTAGATCTTCTTAGCCATTTTAAGTTGTTGCTAAATTAACACAGATTGTCAGAGGCTAGAACTGAAGATATTATCAGGCTACCATTCAAATTTTTAGAACTCTTTACAATCATCTTGGCAAATTTAGGGAAGACAATAATTACAATACATATTACAAATATGTTACAAAGGAAGAAATAATTCTTCTCAACCATACCTTTTCAATATTGGTTTTCTACAGATTTCAAATATTCTTGCAAAAAGAGTCATATATCCTGAAGTTGCAAGTAACTTTAAAAATATTACATATATATAATATATACAATACGTTATATATATCATATATATGTTACACATACACCATTGCCATAAGTAAAATGTAAGAAATAAATTTAAACTCAAAACATCACAACCAAAGTATATTACTATTTTTTTTTTCAAATGTAAAGGGATTTTATATCCATAGATAGATAGATATAAAAAGAATGAGGACTTCTTTTAGGAAAAGTGTATTTTCATTCAGGTAGAATGAGATGTACAAGTACACTTGAAATGTCTGCCTATCTTCAATATTTCTTTGAGCCTTTTAAAATAGATAAATTATTAAGGACATAAATCTCTAGATTGCTAGTAGTTACTTTTTTTTATTACTTGACAATTCTCATCCTGCAGAATATTTCCCCCATATAGCGATCTGATGTGGTTTGGCTGTGTCCCCACCCAAATCTCATCTTAAATCATAGTTCCCATAATCCCTATGTGTTTTGGGAGGCACTCAGTGGGAGGTAATTGAAATCATAGGGGCAGTTTCCCCTGTGCTATTCTCATGATAGTAAGTTCTTACAAGATCTGATGGTTTTATAAGGGGCTTCCCTCTTTTTTGGCTCTCATTATTCTCTCTTCCGCCACCTTGTAAAGACGGACATATTTGCTTCCCCTTCTGCCATGATTGTCAATTTCCTGAGGAATCCTCAGCCCCGTGGAACTGTGAGTCAATTAAACCTATTTTCCTTTATAAATTACCCAGTGTCAGGTATGTCCTTATAGCAGTATGAGAATGAACTACCTGTACTACAATAAATTGGTACCCAGAGTGGGGTGTTGCTGTAAAGATATCCAAAAATGTAGAAGAAACTTTGGAACTGGGTAACAGGCAGAGGTTGGAAGAGTTGGAGCACTCAGAAGACAGAAAAATGTGGGAAAGTTTATAGCTTCCTAGAGACTTGTTGAATGGTTTTGACCAAAATGCTGATAGTGATATGGACAATAAAGTCCAGGCTGAGGTGGTCTCAGGTAGAGATGAGAAATTTATTGGCAATTGAAATAGAAGTGATTCTTGTTATGCTTTAAGCAAAGACACTGGTGGCATTTTGTCCCTTCCCTAAGCTCCCAAAGATCTGTGGAACTTTGAACTTAACAGAGATAATTTAGGGCATCTGACAGGAAAAAAAAATGCCTAAGCAGTACAGCATTCAAGAGGAAGCGGAACATAAAAGTTGGGTTGAAGCCCCCACACAGACTCCCCACTGGGGCACTGCCTAGTGGAGCTGTGAGGGCTACCATCCTTTAGTTCCCAAAATGTTAGGTCTACCAACAGCTTGCACTGTACACTTGGAAAAGCTGCAGACACTTAACATCTGCCCATGAAAGCAGATGGGGGAAGGGCTGTACCTTCAAAAACACAGGGGCAGAGGTATCCAAGGCCCATGACAGCCCACCAATTGCATCAGCATGACCTGGATATAAGACATGGAGTCAAAGGAGATTATTTCAGAGCTTTAAGATTTAATTACTGCCTCATTGGATTTTGAACTTGTATGGGGTCTCTAGTCCCTTTGATTTGGCCAAATTTCTCCCATCTGGAATGGGTGTATTTACCCATTGCCCGTACACCTCCATTGTATCCAGGAATTAACTAACTTGCTTTTTATTTAACAGGCTTATAGGTGGAAGGGACTTGCCTTTTCCCAAATAAGACTTTGAACTTGGACTTTTGAGTTAAGGCTGGAATGAGTTAAGACTTTGGGAGACTGTTGGAAGGGCATGACTGTGTTTTGAAATGTGAAGATCTGAGATTTGGGAGGGACCAGGCAGAATGATATGGTTTGGCTGTGTGCCCACTCAAATCTCATCTTGAACTGAGTTCTCATAATCCCCACATGTCATGGAAGGGCCTCAGTGGCGGATAATTAAATCATGGGGGCAGTTCCCCCATGCTATTCTTGTGATAGTAAGTTCTCACGAGATCTAATGGTTTTAAAAGGGGCTTCCCCCCTCACTCAGCTCTCATTCTTCTCTCTCCTGCCACATTGTGAAGAAGGACATGTTTGCTTCTCCTTCAACCATGACTACAAATCTCCTGAGGCCTCCCCTCCCCACAGAACTGTGAGTCAATTACAGCTCTTTCCTTTATAAATTACCCAGTCTCAGGTAGGTCCTTATAGGAGCATGAGAATGGACTAATACAAGATTTTTATGATTTATAAGAATAATACAAAGAAGAAAGCTACACAAAGTGAGAAACAGAATAGAAAGCTATTCACAGGTATTAAGTGGAATAAATAATGAATTAGCTATGTAATATTAACTTAGTGTCTCTTATTTAGAACTCAGTAGTAGATGTTAAAGATGTCAAATAGATTATCCCAGCCATGAGGGAGTTTGTTTATTCAATAATTATTTATTATTATGCTTATGAATTAGCCATTGTCTAGATCTCACACACCATATGTACCCTCTCAAGATGGAAGTCTAAAAGTCTATTCTCTGGAAGCTTAAGGCTCAGCAGAGAAACAAAAGAGTGAAAGTGGCTGGGGCAGAAGTGGGCATTGTGGAACCACAACAGCAGACTTCCTTCAGAATGTGAGTGCAGTGGAGTTAGGGAAGAGCAAATCCCAGTTGGTAGACAGTAAAAGAAAGCTCCCTGAAAGGGTTGATACCTGGGCTGAGTTTCAAAGATGGTGTCAGCCAGCCACTGAAAGCAATGGGAGCACTCAGGCACAGAAGATAGTATGTGCAAAGGAGTCAAAGTCAGGAAAAAAAAGGAGATAGGATTCAGAACTGGAAAATTGGTATGTATGGCTGGGCTTGAACATGAGAGGTAGGGAATGGCAAAAGATGAGATTTATGCATCTGTGTATTTATTCCTTCATTCAAAAAAAATGTTTACTCAGAAGTGACCATAGGTCAGCACTCTTGATAATGCTGGGGATACAGTGGTTAATTAGACAATCTCTGACTTAATGAAATTTAAAATACACCAGGTCAAAGAAAGTTTTAATTACTCTGTCTATTGTGGTTAACAGTTTTTAAAGTGCCTTCATATCTATTACCTTATTTCATCCTTTTACCAACCTCAAGGTTAAAAGAGGCATAGTGAGTACCTAAGATTATAAACTAAGTAATATGTGACCAACTTGAACTGAGTTCTAACTTCTACTACCAAACATTTTCATAATGCATCTGTGCTGTGGCTATGTAGTTCCTTTTGTAGTTTGCCCCATAAAACCTTTCTTGATTTTTTTTATTTTTCTCACACTAAAGTCTTCAACTACTCTAATAGAAAGACATGTATTTTCAAAGACAAGTCATTAACAACTTTTCCAAAGAAATCAGTAACGATGAAGGACATAAAACACAACTTATGTCAAATGCTTTTCAGCTCTATGAACACATAGAAATCCACCTGTTACTACAGATCATAGCCTGGGCTCAGATGTACCTGTTGTTTGAGTTTCCATAGAAATAGAAAAGCTTACCATTAAAAAAAATATTCATTTACATGGGTATTTGGAAATCAAACAAGGAGAAGATTCTTAATATGTGTTTTGCCCTTGGCGTGGGGGAAGTTGTGTTCTTGTGTCTGAATGGCAACTGCTGTAATTACCCATAAAATATAAATTTTCATCTGTCAGATAAAAGTTATACCTGAATTTAAGGCATATTTATAATGTTTGCATAATAAATTTCATTTTCTACAGATATTTTTGCAGTCAGTGTGTGTGTGTTTGATAAATAATCAATTTAACCAATTTCTAACAGTTTTCTTCTTTAGAACATTTTTTGAATGATTAATAACATTTTTAGTTAAATTCACTGCAGCCTCTAACTCCTGGGCTCAAGTGATCCTCCTGCCTCAGTCCCTCAAATAGCTGGGACTACATGCGTGTCCCACCACACCCAGCTAATTTTAAAATTATTTTTATTTTTTTCAGTTTCATTGTTTTTCCCAGTCTAATTGGACCCTTAAGAGGGCCACAAAATGACATTATTTTCTAGCAATTTTTCACTTATTTACTAATCACACCCAACATTTGGTCAGAACTGATCTTAAGCAGAGGATAGAGAAAGAGGATACTTTATGGTGACATATAAATTTATATAGAGGGCGGTAATAAATCCAAGGGACAGTATTTGGAGAAATAAAAATCACAGAAAGGTGACATGAGGCTGAGGGACACTGAAATGGGGTTTCTAGGATCGTTTGTTCTGATCATGATTATCAGTGTAAGGTAGGAGAGACTTATCTTCCAGCTCCACTTTGTCACTTAAAATCTATATAACGAACAAACAGAAGCAGCTCCCAGTCCAGATAGAATAACGGGGACTAGATCTAGTCTCCTACCTGAAACGATCATTAAAACCAGACAAAACACATGAAATAAAGGTTCTTCATGAAACTTGACATCAGGCAACAAAAGACAGAAGTTGAACAAGGTAGGCCCTGCTTTTGCCCTGCTATAGGCAGTAAGACAAGGAAAATAAAGTTAAATCAAAATAAAATTCCAGGGCGTGCATGTCAATGTATAGTGACGGCGCACAGGTCAGTGATTGGCTGGGGGTTTGTGTGTTGAGGGAGAGGAGCGCAGGAAGGAGGGGTTAGACACAGGAGGGAACTTTGGAGGGTGATGCGTAAGTTCAATACTTTGATTGTGCTGGTGGTTTACAGATGTACACGCATGTTAAAACATCAGATTACACATTTTAAATATGTGCACTTTGTTGTCTGTCACTTTCATAAAGCTGTTTTTAAACTCTAGATGACTCTGGGCAAGTTACTAAACCTTGACTTTATGAATCTGTAAACTTTACAATTTTATTGCATGGATTAAATGGGGTATTTGTGTGTATAAGAGGCTTAACACATTACCTAGCACATTAGAAGGGCTCAGTGAATCTCCAGGCCTCTTTGCAGAGGACCAAACGGTATCTATTCTCCTTCCTTCTACCCCTCACTGACAGTGGATAGCACAGTGTACATAACCGTGAACTTTTATCATGCCTCATAAGACAATCATCACTATGGCACCCCTGTGAGTTTGTTGGGAATAAGTTAATCTGCCGGCATTCCTGGGCTGTCTAATGCGTGGCTGCAGTAAATTAAGTCTTAGGTGCTGTTCCTGCCCTGTTGCCTGTCGGTGGGAGCCAAACTGCTATTATGCCAAGGTTTCTGTTGTACGAAGTGACAAGAGCAGGATGGAGTAGGAGAAAGCTGCAGCTGGAATAACTCTGGCAGGAATTTTGATATTCTAAAGCTGCAGGGATGGAATTCACAATTCACGAAAGACCCGAGTTTCAAGACTATGTTTACCTAGCCAGTGCATATTTTGGTAATAGTGGAAGGCACACCTTTGTGACAGACTGTTGGGGGCTGAATTATGTCCCCCCGCAAATTTTTATGTTGAAGTCCTAACACTAGCACCTCAGAATGTAACCATATTTGGAGATAGGGTCTTTAAAGAAGGAATTAAATTAAAATGAAACCATTAGGGTGAACCATAATCCACTGTGACTTGTATCCTTAGAAAAAGAGGAAATTTGAACACAGACAAGTGCAGAAGAAAGACACTGTGAACACACAGAAGACAGCCGTCTGCAAGCCGAGAGGAGAGGCCTCAGAGGAAAACACACACACACACACACACACACACACACACACACACACACACACACACCTGCTATCACCTTTCTCTGAGACTTCTAGCCCCGCAAACCATGGAAAAAATCCGCTTCTGTGGGTTAAGTGTTGCACCTTGTTACAGAAGCCCTAACAAACTAATAATACACAGACTATTTCTATTGTTCTTAAAAACCAACATTTTCTCTCTCCTATGAGTGCCGACCATTTCCTCTTAAGCCCAGTGAATTAATTATTTTGCTTCGGAGTACTCATTATATCTACATATATTCTTATATAGGCATAAACTGTCCTGAAAATTTCTCAATCTACTGTCCGTGTCTTTGTGTTTGCGATTTTTCCACTGCTAATGCTTTTCTGGCTTTGCCTGCTGTTAATCGTTTTTCTTGGAAGTGTTATTCATTCTTTGGCCTGGCACCATGCTCACATTAGGAGCAGAGTTTTCAGGAATCTTCTTCCTCTTTTCCTACAAGTAATCACTCTGGCTAACACACTGAAGTGTGCTTCTCACATGCATTAAACTTAATAATGTTAAATTTGTGGAGAAATATACAAATCTTCCTTGAATAGCATCAGGTAGGTTGAAAAAAGTATATGAATTGTCTTTTTTTGAACATTGAACATTTTATCTGTTGTTTTCATTAAAATTCAAAGTTATATTTTGGTGTCAGTTTTGGTACCCAAACTGAATAAAAGTAATAATTGAAAAGAATTGAGGTGGTGGAGTCCTTTTTGCTGAATCTTTTAAGTCTTCTCAAACAGCTATAGTTTTGAGGAGGCTGTGAAAGAGGAAAGAAAAAGAAGCAGAAGGGTCTTAGAGGAGTAGGCAGAAACAGAGTCAAGTTAGTGGTTAAAACCAGCTGCTTTCTCCTTTGTAGTTATGTTCTCTACCTACAGTATGTTTATATGTTTTGTCTGCTGCATATTGTTAGCATATGAGTATATTGGGAACAGGGACGAGTGCTTACATTAATGATTCTCAAGCCACGGTTCTTACATCGTCTGCATCCGAATTACTTAGCATGCTGGGTGAAAAGACAAATCCGAGGCCCATTCCAGATTTCTTGAGTCAGAATCTTGAAGGTATGACCCAGGAATCTGTATTTTTATCATTCTTTCAAAATCTTTTTTTTTTTTTTTTTTCCTGTCTGGGGACAGCTTGTTAAAATTCTGTGACAGCAGGGAAAAGTGATTATTATAACTTTCCCCAACTAAAGATAAAAATGGCTAAGTAGGTGGAATAAAAGGAAAGTGGTAACAGATAGAATATGTTGGTATTTGTTGGTATTCTACCGAACACCAATAGAGAAAGAAAGCAGTGTGAAGCTGGAAATAATTTCTTATTATAAATAAGATAACTACTTCAGAAATATATTGTTAATAGTTCAAAGTAGTCAAGAGATCACTATTGTTATTAAGCTCAATATGTCTAATTATAATTAAAACTAATTATAATACAAAACTAATTATAATTGAGTTTTATGATATTTAATAGTGATCTTTGATAATATTTCAGGCTACGATACATAGATGGATCTTTTCCCTCACAAGTCAAAAATTAAAATACATTAATTGTAGAAAATGCTTTGAACCAACAAAAATGTTAGGTTTCTGTTTTCCCACAAAAAGGAGAGCTTTATCAGTTGGGATTTTACAAATTACAAGGACATTTTCAGGAAAAACAACAAGTTAGCAGCTAATTATCATCTCCTCTGAAAAGTAATAGGTTAGGGCTCTCACTGATAAATCACCACGTACTAAACAGGCACGTGTGAACAGCTACTCTGATTTTCCGGCTCCAGTATTCACTCTGCAAAAGTCACTATTAGTATTACTGCTTACCAGTTCTTGTAACAATTACGACATATCCAATATCATGTAATAAAAAGTTTCTTTAGTTGTTATCTAACTACTTCTTTAGGAATCTAAGCCTCAACCCATCATGTGTTTTCTGATCCAAGTTACTATCCTGGCAAGTCTTTAGGATCATCCCTCATTTGCCAGTTTCTTTATCCATAAAAGAGGGATGGAGGCATTCCTACCTGCTGAAAGACTACTCTGATGTCAATTAACTGCCTGAATTTCTAAATGCCTCTTCCTTCTGAAATCGCTATGGCTATGTCCCCCAAGATTGTCAATAAAAGCTTATTCCTCTGAATTGGACCCTTTGATGCTTTCTGCCAGTATCAACTACCAACTTTCCACAGATTTCTGTACTAGTCAGGGTTCTCCATAGAAACAACCAATAGGATGTGTACATGTATATACAGAAATATAGATTTATTACAAGGAATTGGCTCCCATGATTTTGGAGGCTAGCAACTCCAAAATTTGCAGTGTGGGCCAGCAGGCTGCAGGCACAAGAGAGTCAAAGGCACAGTTCCAGGCAGTGGACTGAAGAAGTCCCTCCTGCTTTGGAGAAGCCGGTCTTTTTGTTCTACTTAGGCCTTCAATTGATTGAATGAGGCCCACCCACATTATGGAGGGCAATCTTCTGTTCAATGTTAATCTTATACAAAAACACCCTCAAAGTTGACACATAAAGTTAACCCTCCCAATCTCCCATGCCCTGCGCCCCAGCCACCTGATCCTGCCCACTTAACTGGATTTTATCCCCCAGCCATCTAACGGGTTAATTCCCACTCCTAGTATCTCATATTCAAAGAAGTTTGAAGAGCTCTTGACTACTCTGAGTCTAACCTTTCTGCTCTCGGAGCCCAATTATGCCAAATTATGTGACACCTGAGGGATGGTAAATGATTAGTTGTCTGCATGAATTCATAAATGACATAAGTGGCATTACAAAAAATGAAGCTCCATGTATGAGTGTTTGAGTGTGTGTGTGTGTGTGTGTGTGTGTGTGTGTATAAACCCTTTTTTTAAAAAAAAAAAATTTCTTTAAAATACACAACTCTCTGGATCTGATTTAGCAAAAGAATAAAGTCCAGTATCTCTAGAAACACACAGAACAGAGAAATTCAGTCTGGCTCTGGAATATGGAGTACATGATAGAAGCACTGGGTAAACTGGGGGTTCGCAACCAAGCAAGATTTTTTTCTCTTAGATGACATTTAGTAAGGTCTGTATACGTTTTTGAGAGTCACAACAGGGGTTACTACTTCAGAATGCATAGATAGCTGCCCACAATGACAAATCATCTCAATTAGCCAGGCGTGGTGGTGCCCACTTATAGTCCCAGTTAACTCAGGAACCTAAGGCAGGAAGATCACTTGAACTCAGAAGTTCAAGGCTGCAGTGAGCTACAATCATGTCACTGCATTCCAGCCTGGATGACAGAGTGAGATCCTGTCTCTAAAAATAAATAGGCAAACAAAGAAAAATCAAATCATTTCCAGCTCCAAATGTCAATAGTGCAGAGATTTAAAAAAACAACACCTGGAGGGAAAATGACAATATTTCAGCTAGGCCTTTAAGAATATTCCAGTCTAAAGTGTCAACGGAAAGAGTCAAACTTTGTAAAATATTTGAAAAGATTTATTCTGAGCCAAACAGCCCTCAGGAGGTCCTGAGAATATGTGCCCAAGGTGATCGGAGCGCAACATGGTTTTATACATTTTAGGGAGGCATGAGACAGCAATCAAATACATTTAAGAAATACACTGGTTTGGTCCAGAATGGCAGGTGGGGCTTACAGGCCATAGGTAAATGTAAACATTTCTGGTTGACAATTGGTTGAGTTTATCTAAAGACCTGGAATGATAGAAGCCATGAGAAATATTCAGGTTAAGATAAAAGATTGTGGTGACCAAGGTTCTTTAGAAGTCTTATAGTGGCTGCTCTTAGAGACAACAGATGACAAATGTTTCCTATTCAGATCTTTAAAAGGTGCTAGACTTCTAGGTAATCTCTTTAGGAGTGGGAGGGCCTGGAAGAAAAAGATTGTTACAGATGCAAATTTTCTCTCACAGGGACAGCTTTGCAGGGCCATTTCCAGATATTGCCAAGAAACACGTTTTGCGGTAAAATATTTCTATTTTCTTCCTTGTCTCTTATGTTATGCCAGACTCAGGTTGGAAAGTAAGTCACGCTACATGGGGTTACATAAAACCCAAATGATGATAATTTATGATTTGTAGGGCGGGACTCCACAAACCTCTTAGATAGGAATTTGGGCAAGATTAAAACATAAATCCAAATTTAGTCCTCAAAAGAAATGCCATAAACAGATAAAAGGATAACAAAATATGAAAATAATTTAGGTAACTATGGTCAAATTTATAAGTGGAGAGGAAATGGAATATGGTAAGTTCAGAAATGTGGGTTGTTAGGGTTTAGAGCAGTGCTTCTGAAACTTTGGCATGTATGAATCACCTGAAGATGCGTTGAAACACAGATCAATGGCCTCCACTCCCTGACATTTTTATTTGGTGGCCTGGAATGAGGTATAAGAATGTGCATTTCTAACAATTCCCCAAGTGCTGCTGATACCACTGGTCTGTGAAGTACATTTTTAGAAACAGAGATGCCTGGAGTGATGTTAGGAGTTCCATTTCTAGGCAAGAAGGCGGCCATTAATCAAAAGAATTACTTAGGAAGATTACCCAAATGCCAACTTATTGGACACATCGTCTTATAGAGAAAATTAGTGCAGAGAAACAAACCGAATGAAGGTCATGTGCTGAATGACAGAACCACTTCAATCCCCTGCACTGATAGCTCGTGAAGTTTGGAAGACCTAGGGCATGCCCATATACATAATTCTCTCTTGACCCCAGCTGTGTAATTATGGTTTGCCTGGAGTTTAGTCTTAGCTAGTTATGCATGATCTTTGATTCTTTGTAATGAATCTCCTGGGATAAACCCTAAGCTGACAGCCTTCAGACAGGCTGCCTGGACTACGCTTAATGAGTGGGATTGAGGTCATGAGAGCTAGGTGACGGGGCAAAGAGAAGCTCCCTCAGACAGCCAGATCACTTGAAATTGTATTTCTTTCTGGGTCAACAAAAAAGCAGAAGATGCTGCCTCTGCTCCTGTTTCATCCCATTTCCAGATTATGCTTAAGGGGCTTGGATAAATTCATATATCAGAAAGCCTTTGTGCAAAATGCAATTTTGCGATAACATAAGATTGGAAGGACGTGTCAAACTGGAAAGCTATTTTTAAATCACACATGATATCTAGTAATTCTAGTAATCAGAGGGACTCCATTTGAACTGATTAGACCACTTTTCTAAACCGAAATTTATCTTCCTGGCTGAAAAGTATTACTTGTTTATCTATGATGCTTGATACTACCAGCCCTAGGGGAAAGGGAAAAAAAATGTTCCTTCTAAGCAACTCATCTGACTCTCCTGAGGATAAGTTGTCCCTATCAGCAAGCTGAAGTCTTGCAAAGGCAAGAGCTGGAGGCTACCTCCTCTGCTGACGAACTCTTCTGCCTCAGGGCTTCTAAACACAAACAGGAACTGGAAATATAAAGAGAGAGAGAGAAATGGAACCTACATTGTACATTTTTGTTTCATTTTCCTTTCCAAGCTTCTCATCCTCTTTTCAATAAAGACACTGCATAGACTTTTTTTCCTTTTTCTTTCTTGAAACAGAGTCACACTCTGTCACCCAGGCTGGAGTACAATAGCACTATCTCAGCTCACTGCAACCCCTCCACCTCCTGGGTTCAAGCAATTCTCCTGCTTCAGCCTCCCGAGTAGCTGGGACTACAGGCACATGCCATGACACCCGGCTAATCATTGTATTTTTAGTAGAGATGGGGTTTTGCCGTATTGGCCCAGCTGATCTCAAACTCCTGACCTTGTGATCCGCTCGCCTCGGCCTCCCAAAGTGCTGGGATTACAAGCATAAGCCACTGCACCTGGCCGGAACTGCATAGTCTTAACTGATGGTGAGACCAGCATCTTCGGACCAGAATGCTGCCTCACTCTAATCATGTTCTGTTTTTTTGTTTTTTATTTATTTCAGAAATCCTATGATCTATAACCGTTCTCTGACTTGTGCTTTTCACCCCAGGCTGTTACAATAGATTCACTTCCTTAAACTCTGATAGTTACTGTAGATACATTAATAAATAGAATACTAACTTGATGTTTCTATAAAATACACATATTATTTTAAAGTCCTTACTTAGGACTTCAAGTGGGGAAATAATGAAAGAACAAAGAAGAAAGAAAGAAGGAAAAAGAGAAGGAAGAAAGCATGGCAGGCAGGGAGGCAGGAAGACAACTATGATTACAACCATGCAACAGAGCAAGATAGTTATTTGTCTAAAACTCTTCAGTGGTTCTGGAACTTTCCTCTGTGTAATAACAACTGAGATACTTGATTTGGCTTCTAATTTTAGGGCCCCAACCATAGAGATTCTGATTCAGTAGGTCTGAAATAGGTTTCCAAGGCCTACATTTAAAACATTCCCCCCACGTATTTCTGTGTTGCTATCTGGGGGAAACTACACCTTGAGACTGTCCTTAAAGAATGCTGTCAGGGTAAACAGCCTGTGTCTTTTGTCAAGTTTTTTTTTGCCAGATGAGAAGAGGGAGAAATGATAAACAGCAGCTGCTTAGATCTGAAAGTCTAGGGAAATAAGCACAAGTGAGAGGAGATTTACCAACCTTCTCCTGAGTTTCCTAGCACCAAGGTGCCCATCCTCACTACCTTATGCAAAAGCCTTTTGTTATATGGACTGAATTGTGTTCCTTCAAAACTCATATGTTGAAGCCCTAACCTCCAATGTGACTGTACTTGAGATACAGTCAGGGAGGAATAAAGGTTAAGTGAGTTCATAAAGGTAGGGAGTTAATTCCATAGGACTGATATCTTTATAAGTAGAGATAAGTTTTGTATTTTTAGTAGAAATAGGGTTTCACCATATGAGAAAGGCTGGTCTCAAACTCCTGACCTTGTGATCCACCTGCCTCTGCCTCCCAAAGTGCTGTAAGGACGCACAGCAAGATGGTGGCCTTCTGCAATCCAAGAGAAGGCCCCACCAGAAACCAGCCCTGCCGGCACCCTGATCTTGGACTTCCAGCCTCCAGCACTCTGAAAAGATAAATTCTTGTTATTTAAGCCACTGAGTCTGTGGTATTTTGTTATGGCAGCCCAAGTAGATTAATACACCTTTCTTCAAAGCTTATTTAGGTATTCCTCAGGCAAGAAACCCTCCTTCTAGGCAAAAAAACCTTAACAACTACTTCATTCTCAAGTTTCAAGGGAGTTCAGGTCCCAGAAAAGCTGAGGAATTCCATTAAAAAACCCTAAGGAACTTGGGGCTGGGGATAGGGAGGTGCTCCGAGGTATTACACATTTTCTTTCAGCCACAGCAGGTACCATACACAGGAACTTTGTGTTCTGCTTTCTTTCATTGCCATTATTCCATTGTTTCCACAATGGATCTGAGGTTATGAAGTGGCTAAGAATTAATCAGGTAGTCCTTCTAGGCCATTGTAATGAGTCACATGAAAAGTTATTAGAGGGAAGAAAGCAGAAGAGCCATGTAACTACTTATGTTTTAAAATACTCACTGGATGATTATGTGAAGAATGGTCTGTAGCAGTCAAGAATGGAAGCAGAGTCCAGCTAGAAGGCTACTGCATTACTGATAGATGACAATGATTTAGACTAGCATGATGGATTGGTGTAGGGAATTGGTTAGGTACTAGACATACAGCAGTTCCTTTATGTTCAGGGGATACATTGAAAATCCCAAGTGGATGCCTGAAACCACAAAGAGTACCAAGCCCTACACTATGGTTTTTTCAATACATATATGCCTACAAACTAGGCACAGTAAGAGATTAACAATGACTAATGATGAAATAGAACAATTATAACAGGATACTATAATAAAAGTTACGTGAATTTGATCTATCTATCTCGCTCTCGTGCTCACACTTGCTCTCTCTCTCTCTCTCTTTCTCTCTCGCTCTCTCTCAATAGCTTACTGTATTCAATATTTTCAAACTGGGTCGACCACAGGTAACTGAAGTCACAGAAAGCAAAACTACAGACAAGAGCGGACTACTGCATTTAAAAGGTAGAAACAACAATCTTTGCTAAATATTGGATGCATTATGCCAGATAAATAGGAGGAATTTGGTGAATTTAGTAAGCCTATTTATTAGCTACTTTAATAAATGACTAGAAGCATCTATCTGTCTATAACAGTTTACAAACCAAAACATCAACAGTGGTTATCTCTAATGACATAACATAGGCAACATTTATTTGTTGTACTTCGCTTATTTCCAATAAAAATGTATCACAAATAATTTTTAAATGTTGTAGATACATTAAAAATATTGTCTGGTCATTTGAATTTTGTGGGATTCAAGATAACATCTCTATTGCAAGGAGACTTTTCTGATTTATCAGACTAAAGGAACAACCTAAAGAAACCGATTCTACACCTTCGTTTAATTGAGGATAAAAGACACTAAAATAGCGCTGTATGTTCAAATGTCTTAGTGGTATTAGTTTGTAAATTCTACAGAATTTTGGCTGGTGAATAAAATAACACCATGAAAAAAGAAAAACAGGAATACAGTCTATAAATCTTTTTCGAAGCTTTGCTTTTCTTATGTAGTATTGCCTGCAGCAGTTCTCTGGATCCTAGAGATAAGATCAAAAGCCTGACTCACTCTTACTAGCAAAGAGAATGCAGTTCACTTTGAAGTAAACTTTGAATCTTGTCTTTGTGTTTTTATAAGTAATATATATTCACACACAACGATAATACTTGTATTAATACATACCTGGTTTGCGGTGGCTTTATTAACACCAATGCAGAAGGTAACAAGATGCATGGCTAGCATATATAAAAGATGGAGTCTTTTATATATGATAGTCATATAACAGGTTTATCTTAGATCTATATAAAGGCTTTATTCTGAATACCACACAATATTTGCAGGCTTTTCTCTGAAATCTCTATGCATATAGTTTCACAAGAAAAAAAAAAAGGTCTTGAATGGCAGCGGTATTCTTAACAACTTCTCAGTAAGTTATGCTATTAGTATTAATAAATAATTCAGATTTTTTAAAAAAAATACCAACTATAAAAATATCTTGCTTGCAAGAGTCCCACTATGAAACAAGAAAACCACAAGACACCTAAAATTCCACTTGAATGATATTTCCCTTGAAGAAATAAAATATTAACCTTGGAAAGGCTATAGATCAGCAAAGCAATGAATACATAACAGGAAAATTTTAAAACTCATGATTGGGAAGTAAGGTTAGGTTAAAATTTCTAGAGAAAGTTGTTTGCTATAGAGCTGGAGGGATTATTATCTAAACAAATGCCACACTTAAATTATATTTCTGAAAAGATCATGTAGTACTACAGTAGATGACAACACAAAATGGATAAACCACATGTGGCATCAGCCTCCAAAAAAAGAAAGCAAAAAGCCAAATTTCAAAGGAGATAAGATATGTTAACTCAAAAATATTAGCAGATATATAAGGATAATATAATCTAAGGTAAGCTTTTTCTTATTAATAATTCTCCCAGATCCTGATCAAAGTAAGCTCTTAGAAAGAAAAATTGTGTCACAAAAAAGTACTTTCTTAATATATAAAATAAATAAATAAAAAGATTTGTTTAAATCTTCTAAGTGTTTCCCTTATTTTTTTTTTCTTAATGGTGGGAACAGAGGATGAGGAAAACAACAAGAAAACACTGCTTGCAATAATTGATAATACAGTACTTTCGAAACTGATTTACCAAAATGACCACAGGTTGGGCTGTAAAACAAATTTCAATCAACTTAAAAGGACTCAAGGCATGTAAAACATATTTTCTAAACACAATGGAATTAAATTAGAAACTGACAAAGATATCTGGAAGATCCTCCAAATATTTAAAAATGAAATAACACACTTCTAAACAACCAGTAGGCAAAGAATAAACTTAAAGGGAAATTAGAAAGCGTGTGTTAACTAAATAAAAATGTAAACAAGACACAGAAAAGCTGTGAAAGACAGTAAAAAAAAAATGATTAGAAAAAAATTTATAGGCCGGGCGCGGTGGCTCAAGCCTGTAATCCCAGCACTTTGGGAGGCCGAGGCGGGTGGATCACGAGGTCAACAGATCGAGACCATCCTGGTCAACATGGTGAAACCCCGTCTCTACTAAAAATACAAAAACATTAGCTGGGCATGGTGGTGCGTGCCTGTAATCCCAGCTACTCAGGAGGCAGAGGCAGGAGAATTGCCTGAACCCAGGAGGCGGAGGTTGCGGTGAGCCGAGATCGCGCCATTGCACTCCAGCCTGGGTAACATGAGTGAAACTCCGTCTCAAAAAAAAAAAATTAAGAAAATAAAATTTATATGTCAAACTCCTCATGTTAGAAAACAGAAAGGTCATAAATCGATGGCCTTAGCTTCAATCTTAAAAAACTAAAAAAACAAAAGCAAATGAAACCCAAAGTGAGCAGAAAAAAAGGAAATTATCAAGATAAAATTGGAGTTCAATAAAACAGACCAATAAAAAAATGAGATCAATGAGATCAATAAAATTTATAAATCTCTAGCCAGACTGTTCAATAAAGAGAAAATAAATTACCAATATCAGAAATAAAAGCAGTGGTATCACTACAGATTTTACAGATATAAGAATATGTCTACAGATATTAGAATTTCATTTTAGAAGAATAGAGAAATTTTACAAGCTACATCAGGGCAATAAATTTCAAAATTAGATCAAATGGAGAAATTACTGGAAAGCTACAGACAACCAAAGCTCAATGAAGAAGTGAGAGATAAAAACTAAATGGCCCTATATCTATTTAAAACATTTAATTTGTAGTTCAAAACATTCTCACAAGGAAAAATACCAGATTGCTTCACTGATAAATTCTATCAAGTATTTAAGAAAGAAACAATACAAATCCTATACAAGTGTTTCCAGATACTTGAAGATGCAATATACTCTAATAATTACCAAGTTATGCATTGGTTTCATGATTATTCCAACAACAAATCCAAACCAAGACATTTAAACAAAAAGAAAACTGAAAATCAATATTCCTGATAAACATAGATGCAAAATTTTTTAACAAAATGTTAACCAATCTAATTAAACAATATATGAAAAGGATAATAAATCATGGCCAGTTTTTGTTTGTTTGTTTTTGTTTTTGAGAAAGGGTCTTGCTCTTTCACCCAGTCTGGAATGCAATGGTGCGATCTTGGGTCACTGCAACCTCAGCCTCCCAGGTTCAAGAGATTCTCCTGCCTCAGCCTCCTCAGTAGCTGGGATTACAGATATGTGCCACCACACCCAGCTAATTTTGGTATTTTTAGTAGAGATGGGTTTTCACCATGTTGCCCAGGCTGGACTCGAACTCCTGACCTCATGATCTGTCCACCTCTTATCTCCCAAAGTGCTAGGATTACAGGTGTGAGCCATTGCTCCCAGCCAATCATAGCCAGTTTTATCCCAGGCATTCAAGGTTAGCTTAACTCTCAAAAAATCAATCAGCATATATCTCAATATAAGCAAACAAAAGAAAAAAAAGAAAAAATATATGGTGACCTTAATACATGTAGAAAAAGCATTTGTCAGAACACTATGTTCTTTCAATTATCAAAAAAAAAATTCTCAACAAACTAAATAGAGAAGTAAATTTTCTTGATTCCATAAAGAGCAGCTACAAAAAACTTCTAGCTAACATAAATATCAAATTACTGGTGAAAGACTGAATCATTACTCCCCTATGGTCAGGAATAAGATAATAATGACCACTAACAGCACTTACAGTGAACATTGTACTTAAGAAATTAGTTGTTTCAATATGTTTAAAAAAAAAAAAAAGAGGAGGTGGCATTTAGATTGGAGAGGAGGAAATAAAACTGTTGCACCAAAGCTTGTTTGTGTAGAATTTAATACTGGCCATATTTTTAAAAGTTACTATAGTTTCTAAGTAAGCTTAGCAATTGCAGGATACAAAAGCAATATCCAAAAGTCAATTGCATGTTTATACAATAGCAAAGAACAATTGGGAATAATTTTTTTACCTTTTACAGAAGCATTTAATAACATGAAATAGTTGGAAATTTTAAAAAAAACATGCAAGCCATGTACATTACAATCAACAAAACATTGCTGAAAGATATTTTAAAAGATCTAAACAAATGGTGAGACGCGTTCAGTCCATGGATTAGAAGTCTTAATATTGTTAAGTTACTAGTTCTCCAACTGATCTATAATTATAAGAAAATCCCAATCCAAACTACAACATGCTTTTTTTTATATATAGAAATTGGCAGCAAATTTTAATATCCACAATGGAACTGTAAAGAACCTAGACTAGCCAGAACAACTTTGAAATAGAAAAACAACATGAGGCTGGGCACAGTGACTCATGCCTGTAATCCCAGTACTTTGGGAGGCTGAGGCAGGTGGATCACTTGAGGTCAGCAGTTCAAGACCAGCCTGGTCAACATTGCAAAAACCCATCTCTAGTAAAAATACAAAAATTAGCCAGGCATGGTGGCACACACTTGTAGTTCTAGCTACTCAGGAGGCTGAAGCACAAGAATCACTTGAACCAGGGAGGCAGAGGCTGCAGTGAACCAAGATTGTGCCACTGCACTTCAGCCTGGGTGACAGAGTGAGACTCTGTCTCCCCCCACCAAAAAAAAAGTAAAGAAAAGAAAAGAAAAACAACATGAAAGGAATTACAATAATTACTTCAAAGACTTTAATACTTACCAAAAACTACAATAATCAAGACACGCTGGCATTGGCTCAAAGATACATAGGCAGATTCATGCAAGAGAATAAAGATTCCAGAAGTATTTCTGATATATTCTGATATGGTCTGGCTCTGTGTCCCCACCCAAATCTCACTTTGAATTGTAATCTCCATAATCCCCACTTGTTGAGGGAGAGACCCGGTAGGAGGTGACTGAATCACAGGGGTGGTTCCCCCATGCCGTTCTCCTGATACTGAGGTCTCATGAGATCTAATGGTTTTATAAGCATTTGACAGTTCCTCCTTCACACACTCTCTTTACTGCCTCCATGTGAAGAAGGTCTTCACTTTCCCTTTGCCTTCTGCCATGATTGTAAATTTTCTGAGGTCTCCCTAGCCATGCGGAACTGTGAGTCAATTAAACCTCTTTCCTTTATAACCTACCTATTCTCAGGTATGGCTTTGCAGCACTGTGAAAGGGAGTAATACAATATCCAAACACACATAGACTACTGATTTTTGGAAAAGGTACAAAGGCAATTCTGTGAAGAATGGATGGTCTTTTCATCAAATGATGCAGGACCAACTTGATATCCACATACCAAAAAATGATTATCAATCCTTAACTACCCAAATATCCAAAACAAAACAAAGGTTTATTAGATATGTCACCAAAGGCATAATTCATACCAAAAAATAGTTAAACTTCAACAATTAGAACTCCTTTATAAATATATTGTAGAGAATAAAAGCCAAGCCACACAGTAGGAGAAAATATCGGTAACTAACATATCTGATAAAGGACTTGTATACAGAACTTAACAACAAAAACAACAAACACTGCCCACCCCTCCCCTCAAAAAATTAGGGAACTATTTGAACAGAACCTTTAGCAAACAATATACATGATGGCAAAAAATCACATGAAAAGATGTTCAACCTAATTAGACACTACAGAAATAAGAATTAAATCCAAAATAAGGCAGTACTTATTACACTGTCTAGCATTTAAAAGATTGTCTATTTCAAGTGTTAGGAAGTAGACCAAATGGAATTACATGCATTACCAGTTGGAATGTAAAATGCAACAATTATTTTGCAACTATTTTGGCACTTTTTTGAAAGTTAAACAGACGTTCAGTTTCAGCTCCAATATGTATTGAGCTTAGAAATCATCGATGTCATCTTTACAACAAAAGTTATGCTGCTACCTTAAAATCTAAGGAGACAGATGAGTAGTTGGAATCACAGCTGAGATCTGCTTACCTGCAGGAGGAGCTGCTAAAGCCATAGACTGGTAGGGATATATAACTTGTGATTTTGAGGACTTGCTGGAGGCTGAATGTCATCTACAAAGAGGGAGAACATTCTGGTGGTTAGAATTTTTTGTTACGGAAAACAAAAGACAAATAGGAAACAGTCTTAAAGAAGCCCCCACACTTTTATGGATTTTTTCTTCCAGGGAACCCACTAGATTTTCATAGTGAGGATAGGAGAAAGATCACTTCTTGGCACCATTCATGGGAAGGGAAGAACAGCTAGGTGAATTGCATCCAGAGCCTTCTCTGTAATAAAGGCCTGCTCTCCAAGGGAAATCATGCTGGTTCACCACAGCACAACTCTGCATGTTTGTCTGGCTAGGGGAAAAGAATTCCTATAAACTTCAGCCCATATCAGCTTTGTGAGATAGGACTTCAAAGTAGATTGGGAATACTGCAGCCAGGGAAGTTAGTAGGGACAGGGGAAACAAAGCTACTGTTGGAGTATGGAGAAAAATACTCGTGAAGGCCACATTCCTAAGACTCAAGCCCAATAAAAGACTGAGACATAATCAGAAAATTATAGAATGTTCTCTCTTCCCCACATCCATAGTCTGCGTGATATGCCAGTGATGGACAGCAGCAAAGTTAAAAGAAACAAACTTTCTGTGAGGAGTAGTACAAAAAGAAGGCCCAAATCCAAAAGGAGAGCTAAAAATGAGAGCCCTGGAAAAAGCTGAAGTCTCTAGTAGCTAGCTACAATAAACATTAAATACAGCTCAACTCCTAACCAGATCAACATAAATCCTCACTGAAAAGGCCTATTTACCTCACCTTCTATAACCTGAGGCAAGTCTAGCTTTCAATAAAAAATTACAAGTCATGTCAAGAGACAAAAACATTAAAAAGCATAGTCTGAAGAAACAAAGCGATCAACATAACCAGATTTAGATATGATACAGATGTTGGAATTATCAGATAGGCAATTTAATGTAACATAATAAATATATTAGTGACTCTCTTGGGAAAAGTAGTCAACATGCAAGAACAGATGGGTAATGCTAGGAGAGAGGTGAACATGATAAGAAATGATCCAAAGAAAATGCTAGAATTCCAGAACAGTAAAAGAAAATTTAAAAATCTTTGATGGGTTAATCAGTCATCTCAACATGGGCAAGGAAAGAATCAGTGAACTCAAAGATAGGTGAGCTGAAATTTCACAGAGTAAAATGTAAAATGAGAAAAGGATGAAGAAAAGTAATTAAAAAGGATAGACCATCAAAGATCAGTGGGACAATATCAATTAATGTAACATATGCATAATTAGAATACCAGAACAAGAAAGAGTGTAGAAGAATATTTAAAATAATAATAGCCAAATATTTTCCAAAATTAATGAAAGTCAATAAACCACAAACCCAAGAATCTCAGAGAACACAAGAAAACAACAAAACCATCCAAGTATTTCATATTCAAACTACAAGAAACTAAAGACAAATAGGAAATCTTGAAGTATGGCAGAGAAAACAAGTCACCTTAAATTCACAAAAAATAAAAAATAATAATAATTATAGCTAAGTTCTCATCATAATCCACAAAACAAGAAGAGAAGAGTGAGCTATTTAGAAGTGTTGAAAAAAAGTGTTCTTGGAATTTGATATTCAAAAAATTACCTTTCAAATGTAAAGGGGAAAAAAAAAACTTTCTCAGATAAATAAAATCTGAGGGAATTTATTCTCAGCTGACCTTCCCCATAAGAAATATTAAAAGAATTTCTTTAGAAAGATGAAAAATGTAGTTGTGAAACTTGGATCTACATAAAGAAAAGTCTTAGAGAAAGAGAAAGGTAAAATATTTTATTTTTCTTCTTAAACGATCAAAAATAACTTTGTTTAAAGCTATAAGAGGAACAATGTATTGGGTGATTATAACATGGATAAGAGCAATAAATGGCCGCAATATCACAGGATTATCACAATATCAAGGGATGAATATCACAGCAATATCACAATACCAAGGGAAGAACTGAAAATACCCTGGTATAAGGTACCTGCATTATATTTGGAAAAAAAGAGTGATATTTGAGATGGACTTAAATTTTCTAGAAATGTATATTGTAAACTCTAGGACAGTTACCAAAAAAATTTTCAATTAAATATAATATGTTGAGGTGAGATATTAAGGAATCACATAAAATGTTAATTTGGCCAGGCACAGTGGCTCACACCTGTAATCATAACAGCTTGGGAGGCTGAGGCGAGCGGGATCATGAGGTCAGGAGATCGAGACCAGCCTGGCCAACATGGTGAAACCCAGTCTCTACTAAAAATACAAAAATTAGCTGGGTGTGGTGATGGGCACCTGTAGTCCCAGCTACTTGGGAGGCTGAGGCAGGAGAATTGCTTGAACCTGGGAGGTGGAGGTTGCAGTGAATCTCACAGAGTGAGACTCCATCTCAAAAAAGAAAAAAAGAAAAAAAATGTTAATTTAAAACCAGGAAAGGCAGAAAAAAAGACTAGGGGAAAGATACAAGGAAAAATGAAAAAAATTAAAAAAAAAAACAGTTCTAATGATATGTTAATCCAATCATATCAATAATCACTTTAAATGTGAATGATCTATATAAACCAAAAGAAATGGTCAATGTGGATAAAAAGTCAAGGCCAAGCTATATGTATACCAGAAACCAACTTTAAATATATTGATTCAGATAGTTTAAAAGTTAAGAAGTGGTGACAAAAATACCATGTTTATTCACTAGTTAAAAGCAAGCGGACGTAGCTATATTAATTTTAACGAAGCAGACTTTAGAACAAGGATTTTTTCAGGAATAAAGAAGGGCATTACATGATGATCAAGGTGTCAATTACATGAGGCAAAAACTGACAAATCCCAGTTAGTGGACAGTCCACAAAATACCGGACCATTATACCTCAAAACTATCAGGGTCATGAAAAACAGTGAAAGAGTGAGAAACTTTCATAGCCAACAGGAGCCTAAGGAGTTATGACTAAATATAATCATAGATGGGATCCTGGAGAGAAAAAAACGCCGTAAATAAATATTAAGAAAATCTGAAGACAGCTTACTTAATAATATTATATAAACACTGGTTTATGAGTTGTGTATTCTATTAATGTAAGATGTTAATGACAAGGAAAGCCAGATGTGGACTATATATGAGCTTTCTGTACTGTCTTCATGATTTTTTTGTAAATTTAAAACTCTTCTAAAACAAAATGTTTATTTAAGAGAATGTGAAGCATGCACCACTACATGATCCAGCCATTCCACTCCCAGTTAGTTTCCAAAAGGAAATGAAAGATGTGTCTACACAGAGGTGTATGCAAATGTCATACCAGGTCCGTTTGTAATAGCACCAAAGTGGGGACAATGCAGGTGCTCTTCGGCAAGTAAATAGATAAACAAATCATGGTATCCTTACATACATGCAATGAAATACTTCTCAGGGTTAAAACGAATGAATGAACTATTGCTTCAGGCAGCATGTGTAAGTCTTAAAATAATTCTGCTGACTGAAAAACCACACAAAGAGAATCATGCAGCATGATTCCATTTACTAAGAATTTTAGGAAATACAAATTAACTGTAGTGTCACAAAGAGTACCTAAGGTTGCCTGAGGACAGGGACAGAGCAGTGGAAGTGAGGGATTAGGAAGCGACTTGAGGAAACCTTTGGGGTGATGGATATGTTTGTAGCCACAGTTGTGCTGGTTTCACAAGTGTATGCATAGGTCGAATGTTATCCAATTCCACTCTTTAAATATGGAAAGCTTATTATTTAAATACTTCAATAAAGCTGTTAAAGTTACCTAATGATTTTATACTAATTTTAATAACAAGTTGAAATGGAAATTGAAATTTATAATAACGAATAATAACGCGTCACAGTAAAGAAATAATGTTAGCAGACTGGTTCCATGCAGATGTCTTTGGAAAAATTCATCCTGATCAAGAGCACACCTCAGCATGTTAATATTTGGGGTTTTGTTTATTACTTGTTTACATAAATTGTTTGGTGATTTTAACATCTGAAGAGAACTTGATGCTTTTTTAAAAACAGAAATGTTCATGTAGTTCACTGAAAAAATTTTTTTTCCAGAATTAGGATTGTCATTACTAATGCCTTAACAGAATCAGAAATTCCCTTTAATTAACTAACTCCACAAGCATGTTTAAATGAACACAAATTGACATATGAAAAGTGTCTATCTTTTAAAAGTATTAACTGAAATGGAAGTTCTGAAGCAATTTTATTTTAAAGGAAGTGCTCAAGATTTAACGCCAAGCCGTCATGCAAAGTCAGGCAGAGAGCGAAGAGCTCTCTGTTGAAAAGAAATACAGAATATTATAGCTGTTTCACTATCTTTCCCTACAACATTAACCTAATATAACCCTGGTGCAATTCTGGATGGAGAACGTAGGCAATATATTTCGGGGAAATGACTTGCATTAAATTATTTACTATTTTTACTTTAAAAATCAGTCTCCTGATATTAAAAAGGTGAAAAAGTAAGATAAATGCTAAGCTCATACAATAAAAACTATTACTATGGAGGACTTAAGACAAAAAGATAAAAATGAACCATTTTATAAGAGGAAACAGAAAGAGAAGAGATAATTACAAAGAAACTTCATGGTCCTCGAAACTTGGATAATGAAGCAAAAAAAGCATACAGAAATCCAGATTCTAATTCTGAGATACCATGTATCCAAACACTAAACTCCCTAGAACTTAAAGGGATAACACTCATTCCTAGAACAGTAATCAAAGTGTTCTTTGTTAAATAGGAACAGAGTTGCTGCTGACCAAGGGAAGGGATCTTGACTTCTGGAAAAATACAGTTTAAATTTGGCTAACATCCATACCTGATAATTCTCAAAGCACCTTGTGGGCAATTTTGTTCTTCACAAGATGGATGTTTTGAGTGACAAAAGGAACTCCAGGCCTAATTCAGACCAATCATGAGGAACTGCTCTGTCTCCGACAGAAATAGAAACCATGGGCAAATGCAGTTGTTCACTTAAAAATAAGAGGAACACTGGGCATAGAATGGGTGCCTACTTTAGGAAAGCACCTTTCCAAAAGTTAGGGGCTGGCTGATGCCCATGCCTCATTCAAGGAGAAAAGTGAATGCTAACCAATAAAATTATGACTATTAACTGCAAATATCTCTTTATGAGAGAAGAGAGGAGAGAAAGATAAAAAAGATAGCATGATGAACTACCATCTCTGGACACACACACAAGATGGGCGCAGGACGCACCAGGATGAGCAGGACAAAGCCTCTAAGAAAAATGTGCCAAGAATAAGCTGTAACTAGTGAGAAATATTAAGGATGACAAAACGACTTTTCTTAAATACTTGTTTGGTGCAAGAAGAATAAGAAAACACAGCCGGGCGCGGTGGCTCAAGCCTGTAATCTCAGCACTTTGGGAGGCCAAGGCGGGTGGATCACGAGGTCAAGAGATCGAGACCATCCTGGTCAACATGGTGAAACCCCGTCTCTACTAAA
This sequence comes from Sapajus apella, assembly GCF_009761245.1. Taxonomy (NCBI): domain Eukaryota; kingdom Metazoa; phylum Chordata; class Mammalia; order Primates; family Cebidae; genus Sapajus; species Sapajus apella. The sequence continues at coordinate 14,818,437 of NW_022436980.1, forward strand.
AATACAAAACATTAGCTGGGCATGGTGGTGCGTGCCTGTAATCCCAGCTACTCAGGAGGCTGAGGCAGGAGAATTGCCTGAACCCAGGAGGCGGAGGTTGCGGTGAGCCGAGATCGCCCATTGCACTCCAGCCTGGGTAACCAGAGTGAAACTCCATCTCAAAAAAAAAAAAAAAAAAAAGAAAACACAGATCTGTCACTGAAAGCACAATGTTAGTTACAACAACTAGAACGTAAAACCCTTTATTTCTTCCTTTATCTTCGCTGAATAAACTGCACTTAACTGAGTTGCTCTCCATGCGTCACATAACAGAATAAGTACTTTTAGGCAGATTATCTCATTTAACCTCAAAAAAAAAAATCACCATGATATGGATATTGTTATCATTCCTTTTCTCACAAATGGGGATATTGAAATTAGAGGAGGTTGCATATTGTGTCCACAGTCAAACAGATAGTGTCAGAGCCGGGGTTTGAACTCAAGCAGCCTGGCTATAGAACCAGTATTTTAAATCACTATATAGTAATTTACTTTCTGTTCCATCAAAAGAAATCATTTTTCAGTGTGAAAATGATAGAACATACATGAGAATAAGAGTATTAAATCCCAAGATACCTGCAAAGCATATAGACACTCTAAATTTCAAGTTTTACCTCCTTGGCCAAAATTAACTACCTTTCAGGAAACTAAAACTGCATACCAATGAGATCACTAGACCTCTTGCAGTGATCTATGAAAAATATGGAACAGCCATCTGGTATCTAAAGGCTAGAGTCAGATAAATGGTTTCTCAATATATTTCCAGAAAAAGTGGAAATTTGACTTTGCATTAACAATAGGCTATTTATGTTATATCCATTCTAGGAAACATTATAGATGGTCTATCCAAAAAGGTTAAGAAAGTAGTTGTCAATAAAGTTCAAAACATGTTCATTAATATTGAGAAATGGCAAATGAAAATAGTTATATTTTAAAACTAAAAAGATAGAAAAAATAAATTATAATGCAAAAACAAAACAAAACAAAAACCTCTTTTTGATCAAAGGAAAACAATCCCAGTATTTGTAGAAGGTAGGACAGACCAGGCCTGGAACAGTGGCTTTTGCCTGTAATCCCAGCACTTTGGGAGGCCGAAGCATGCAGATCACCTGAGGTCAGGCGTTCGAGATCAGCCTGACCAACATGGAGAAACCCCATCTCTACTAAAAATACAAAATAAGCCAGGCATGGTGGCACATGCCTGTAATCCCTTCTACTCAGGAGGCTGAGGCAGGAGAATTGCTTGAACCTGGGAGGCAGAGATTGCAGTGAGCCGAGATGGCGCCATTTCACTCCAGCCTGGGCAACAAGAGCAAAATTCTGTATCAAACAAACAAACAACAAAAAAAGGATAGACCATGGGTCAAATCGTACACTCCAGGTCATTTTTAAGTGGTTGTGCAAGTTTACGAAAAGTTGATCAATCTCCATCAGAAGAGTTTTTTAATGACCTGATTCAGAGATTTCATTTCAGTCCTTTCTAGATCCAAATTTTTATCTGCAAAGATATAAAAGACCTCTTTAGCATAATTAAGGGTGATTAAAAAGAAAACAAATGCATAGTTTTCCAAGAAGAATTTCCATATTATTTCAACTGGATAAAAGATGGACTAAATCTAATAGGGTAAAATATAAAAAGGAGAATTTTTAAAATATACACTTTAACTAAACCAACCAACAAATGACTCCACTGTAACAGAATGAAGGAGCTGTGGTATCTCTGTGGAGTGCATAAAAATGTCATGGGATTTGTGTCACAATGAATTCAACATGAGTCTGTAGAATGCTCTGCACTGTACATGCCATAAGGAAGCGTTGCTTTCAACTCTGACCTTCAACATGTTAAAAAGCATCAGAGGAGATTGACTGGGACAAGCTAGGTCAGGAAGAAAAGCACATGAGGAAACCTGAAAAGGAAAAATACTGAGGCTACTTTGCCTTAACGCAAGTGTATCCTCATCAGTTACAAAGTTCTTGGGTACAAGTAACAGAAACTCCAACTCGGACTGGTGTGAACTACAAGAAGTTTTGTTGTTGTTGTTTTTTTTTTTTTTTTTTTTTTTTTTTTTAATAGGAAGCTCTGAATTAACGTAGCCTTTAGATAATAATGATGCATAAAAGCATTAAACCCAGAGAAGACATCCAATAGTGACACCTCTTCCTTTGGCTTTTTAATGACAGATAAAACTTTTCCCAAAATATTTCTATTGTGACTGCATTGGTCAGAATTGTGTCTCAATGCCATTCCTTGCTTTATCACTTACAAGGGAATGGGGTAAGCCCTACACTAGCCAGAACACCACAGAACTAATAATCAGTTAAGAATAACTTTATATACATGAGGGGTGATGTTCCTTTGAGGTATAACCATATATGAGAATATGCATATTTAAGCAAAATTGAGAGTTCTGTTAGAAATTTTTAAAAAGGCGGGGGGTGGGGGGACAGCAATCAAGTCCATCAAAGAACTCCTAGTGAAAACCTGATTGTAGATTTCAATTTAGGAGTTGCCCTATAGAAATATATCCTGTGACTTGAGAAGAGAAGATGTAAGACTAATGTCTGGAAATTAAAGGTGACTACATAGCAAGCCAATAACAACATTTTCTGAATAATAAATGAGTCCCTCATTTTACACATGTTCTCTGGAGGGGGAAAAAATAACCCTCCACTGTATGCCTGCCAAAAAGCTTTCCAACCAAAGCCCAGCCCACAATTCAGGTTTTGTCCTGCACAAAAGCATAGCCAAGGAAGTGAATGGATCCTGAAATTTCAACCCTTGTCAACCTGCAAAATAATTCCAGGCTTTCTGGTCACGAGGACTCAGATCAGACAAAGATGCTGTATATTTGTCAACCTCCTCCACACAGTACTAAGATCTACTGAGGGGGCACCTTTCTGGAATATGCACAAAGAGGTCATGTGTACTAGTTAGCCTGACAGTAATTCCAATGCCAGATTTCAACGATTGAAGTTAATAACTTAGTAAAACAAGTTAGAAGGACAGAATTTCAGTTGCAAAATAATTACAACAAAATAACAACTATTTTAACATTTAATAGATGAGGATACTGAGATCGACGTTTAAATTTAACCAATTAGAAAATGTAGATTTGGGTTTTCCAACTCATGTGTACCTGATTCCAAAAGAGTATAATAACAGGAATTCTTATTCTTCCTCTTCCTTCTCCTTTCTTTTAAACTCTACTGAGTTTACAGGTTTTTTTTCTTTTGGTAGCAATACTAAATTTATACCTAGTATAAATTAGCAAATAAGTGGTAATACTTTTTTTTTTTTTGAAATGGAGTTTCACTCTTGTTGCCTAGGCTGGAGTGCAGTGGCATGATCTTGGCTTCCTACAACCTCCACCTCCCAGGTTCAAGTGATTCTCCCATCTCAGCCTCCTGAGTAGCGGGGATTGCAGGCACCTGTCACCACCCTCAGCTAATTTTTGGCTAGTTTTTGTATTTTTGATAAAGACAGTGTTTCCCCATGTTGGCCAGGCTGGTTTTGAACTCTTGACATCAGGTGATCCACCTACTGCGGCCTCCCAAAGTGCCGGGATTACAGGGATGAGCCACTGCGTCCAGCCGGTAATACTTATTCCTTAAATCCATAAGATCTTTAAAAGCAAAACTCTGTCCCTCCCATAGTTTACTGCTCACTCAGGATGTTTATGCTTTTCCTTGCACCCAGAAAATATTCAAATATCACAATAATGATCTCTTTCCAGCATCTGATTTATATTTATGTTCTGATTACGGATCTGTTTCCAGGAAAATAATGGATTGGATATCAGCTCCAAGTTGACAGCAACTCTGTTTTTACATTTATATAGTCCCTTACCTGATGACTCAATGTTGAAAAAACTTACATTAAGAATAAGTTTATAGGCCGGGCGCGGTGGCTCAAGCCTGTAATCCCAGCACTTTGGGAGGCGGAGGCGGGTGGATCACGAGGTCAACAGATCGAGACCATCCTGGTCAACATGGTGAAACCCCGTCTCTACTAAAAATACAAAAAATTAGCTGGGCATGGTGGTGCGTGCCTGTAATCCCAGCTACTCAGGAGGCTGAGGCAGGAGAATTGCCTGAACCCAGGAGGCGGAGGTTGCGGTGAGCCGAGATCGCGCCATTGCACTCCAGCCTGGGTAACAAGAGTGAAACTCCGTCTCAAAAAAAAAAAATAAAAATAAATAAGTTTATAAAGTTCATGTCAAGGATTCACCACATTCTGGATTTATTATTAATATATCTGCTGTCACACAACGAATTTCTTCAATTTCCTTTTCTTTATTAAAATATTACATATATCTAAGTAAATCTTAGTACCACTTTACTAAACGTAAAGTTGAAGGACAAAAAAGTCAAGTCCCTTGGTAAAGTCTAGAGGTCAAGTTAATATTAAGAAATAAAAGAGAAATAATAAAAATGGCAGCAGGACAGCAGAGGCTGAGAAAAAATTGGATAGGGAAACAGCAGTGTAAGGGAGGCTTTTATTAATAATTTCATTCCTTTATATATTTTAAAATGTATTTAAGCCATCTAATATACATTTAAGTGAATAAATAAGTTTTGATAAAAATTGATCCAAATAATAGATAAGAAAAACAAAAGAAGGAAAGAATAAAAAGAAGAATGGAGGGAAGGAAGAAAGGAAAAAGTTTGTTGAGAATACCATTTCGCTTAGGTACCAAGTGATCACAGTTATCCAGAAACCTTAAAAAGCCATCAACAATTTTAGGACAATTTTTCAAATGTATTTTCAGATTATCCAGATTGTATTAAGAGGAGAGTCCAGATAGGAAGTCAATTCTGGAAAGAAGGAGAGAAGTAATGCTGAGATCTTTAAGGATTTCTGATTATTTTTTAGTGCCCTGGGCAGAAGACCTCACCTCACAATTGTATTTTTTTTTTTTTTTTTTGAGATGGAGTTTCACTCTTTTTGCCCAGGCTGGAGTGCAATGGTATGATACTGGCTCACTGCAACCTCTGCTTCCTAAGTTCAAGTGCTTCTCCTTCCTCAGCCTCCCAAGTAGTTGGGATTACAGGTGTGCATCACCATGCCCAGCTAATCTTTGTATTATTAGTAGAAACGAGGTTTCACCATGTTGGCCAGGCTGGTGTCGAACTCCTGACCTCAAGTGATCTACCTGCCTTGGCCTCCCAAAGTGCTGAGCCACTGTGCCTGGCCACAACTGTACTTTTAAGGAACAAGAAAATAAAATGAAGAAAGGATTAGCTAAATGTAAGTCAGTTGAGATGCTTTGAAGAGAGTGAACCCCTTAATCTAAAAATTAAAAGATGTGTAAGAGACTCTCTGGGACTCAATGGAAAGTGATTCACACTGAAAAAGAAGCGTAATTCTGGATTGAGTGTAAACTACACCACCCCAAAGTGATTCCATCTAAAAATGGGACACAGGAAGACTGTTTATATGACCTTTACGAGATACACACCAAAAGTGCTTTGTCAATATCCCCTAGGTATTCACCTCCAAAATCAGGATACCTCAACAGGATTTTACACAGGATTCTCAGTTCCTTCCAGGCTAGAGGTGGCCATAACATTGGTTATAAAGGGGAATTTCCATAAAATCTCTTCTATGATAAAATCAGAATTAGACTTTTCATTTAATATCAAAATTAAATACATAAGATATTAAGTTGGACAAAGCAAGGCAAGTTCTTTGTCACTTTTAATATTTTGCATCTCTGCTGTTATTCTAGATCCTGAGACACCCTCTCTTGGTTATTTTTCTTCCATTTGGAAATTCTATTTTCTTCCCCTCACCCATTTCCAGAATTTCATTTGTGTGTTTAATAATGTTTACTTGGGATATTTAAGTTACTTAACAGAGCAGGATAGTAATACCATATTCTCCCTGTACATGTGGTAACATAATAAAATCTGAAAGTTCTTTAATATCAAGGATCCAAATTCTACAAATAATTCTATGAACAATTCTTCAAGCTGAAAATTCTGTAGTGTTTTGTAAAAATAAGGAAATTGTATGAACAAGAACCTGTTTTATTCCTGCCAGAGGCTACACGACGTGTTTAAGATATACCTGCAGAAGAGGTTCAATTTAGTTTATAAAGCCCTACTGTTTCATTTCTCAAGATGCCAGACCCCCAAGAGAGCAAAGATTAATGAGATATACTTCTGGTTCTCCGGACAGTCTCAGTCCAGTGGAGGAGACAGATACGTAAACATTTAATGTCTATGCAGAGAGCAGTGGCAGTCTCTGCGCACATACCTGTCTAAAACCAGTCAAAGACAGCAGGAATCTGAATTCGAATAAGCCTCCTTCAGTGATGATTCTAGACTTCTTAAATATCTGTCCCCAAGAAATTGCCTTAGACTTGGGCCACTGAATTAGAAATACCTAAGCAGAACACAATCATTTCATAACATGGGGCCTGAAACTGTGTTCTTCACCTCTTCACTGCAGACTGGTCTATTCCTTATTTCAGCTGTCTGTTGACCCAGGTCCTAACTCCTTAAAAATATTCCATGTACGATCCTCCATCTCTTTCACCTTCTGTAGACTGATGCAAAATAAAGAAAAATAAATAAAAAATCATAGATAGGAGAAAAGTAGAATACATTTGTTTTGAATCTAATGGACTTTATGTCATTAGACAAAAGAACATCTTATCTAAGTTGTAGCCATGAATGTTAGCAGGTAGAGAAACTGTTTATTGTTTATCTAAAGGGCTCTGCAAAAATTTGCATTTACATCAAGTAGTTGCATTCAGGTTTAAAGCCTGAATTGTCAACTCTTAAAAATTACTGGTGAATGGTCAGAATAGTTAAGGAATTTAAAAGCAATTTTTCTTGTTTCCTTTCATAGGTCCATGAGGAATGGAAAAATACAAATTTAACTGCCTTCAGAGTCACCTTAATTTGAGTTTTTGTGGCCACAAGGCATTCTTTGCAATAAACTAAAATGATGTGAAGGAGAACGGTCTCTGGTAATTGATGATTTTGTCAGGAATTTTAGGTTGTATTTCTAATTCTGCCACAGGGTCATCAGATTCCATTATGCTGGGCAAGTTACAGTCTGTCAGGCAGTTTTGTGGGCTGGTGTACTAATACTCTTTTAAAATACATTTTTACTATGACAGGAGAACTTCTGTGGACACTTACAGGACCCAGAATATGTTTATGTGCCCTGCATTTTACCTTTATAGTTTCTCTTTCACCTTTTCTGATTCTTCTAGCTGACTCTTTGTCTCACATGCTACCCATCTGGCTATTGTGTGCAAAGAATTGAAGAGGTTTGGAAAACTTCCCTGGCATAGTGGCACTTAGTTTGTGTCATCTAGGACAGAAATATAGTAATGACTATGTTAACATAAGTATATTTCTTCTAAAATGTCAAAGTGTTTTCAGGCTTTACCAATTATTTTAGGTATTACAAATGATGGTGGTTCTCCTCTCAAGAGAGTTACCATTTCCCACCTTCTGTAAGGTATAGATACAGTCTATCTTAGGGCTTAAATATTTCAAATAATATGTACAGAGGAAACAGCTTTAGGAGTTTTAAACATAAATCTACAGTACTTAACAAAACATAAGCTTGCAAAGTAACAGTAGCAGACCCTGCCTTTGTCAAGGACAGAGCTACATAGCTTCCTTTCCTTAACTGTTCATTAGGCAGCTAAGACCACAACTTTCATTGACTTGTTAATTAGTTGAGGCTTAAATATTTAATTGTAATGATTTACTGCTTTTATTGCAGTAACATTTTACTTTATCATTCCTCACATACTACAGCACAATTTCCTCTGAAAAGATCTGTAAAAGTAATTAAAGACAAGCACATATTTTTCATAACTTTACTAAGTGGTGGGAGATCTCATAAGGAGAGGAAATTGATGAATTGAAGAAGGAAAACAGATGGTAGAACTGCATACATGTGCCAACACACTCCAGCCTGCAGTCTGTTCCAGATTTTGCTAAGGCCAGAAACATAGTGAAAGTAATACCAGGAGCTGGATCCAGCAGAAAAGGCTCATAGTCCCCTTGGGTCCTTAAAAGCAAGCTTCCTGGCTCGGACACAAGTAGCCCTATGTGAAGCAGTATTCCACGGAAGTGTTGTGTTTTCTGACCTTCTGGAAATTTGTATGTTAAAGCATATGGTCCTTTTCAAGGGGAGAAAATAAAAGTCCTCTGTAAATAGCTACTATGGCAAAAAATGGATATACAGAGACAAAATGGTTCTCTTTTTTCATATTTGTAGCTATCAATTTTTCCCTATTTGTAATTAAGAAGTGATTTCTCCTTTTTAAAAAATTAATAGATGGTGCTCTGCTAATCTCTCAGAGTCACAGATGATTGAACTGAGAGTTCTGCTGGTGTATTCTTCACCGCTTCAGTCAGCTAAGAAAAGCTTTGAAAGAAAACTATTAGGACAATAAGAATGATGGTAAAACGTCTTGAAAAAAACAAAGTAAATCAAGGTAATTTTCTTTTGGCTTCTGGCTCTTATTTCAGTTGCCACACTGGTGGCAAATTAATAATTGAACAACAGGGGTATCCCCAGCTCCTAACCAAGGTCATTTTTTATTAGTGTTCCAATTAGTGCCTTGTGAGTAAAGGACACTTAAGTCATCAGTAAAATGAATGTGGAACAAAAGTCAGGTGATAGTGGATTTTAATATTTCAACTTTTGCTGAATATTAGTTGTAACAGCAAACATTTAGAAAGAAACTAAATATTCAACACTATGAGACTGGGAAAATAAAGCATGTTATTTTAGACTGTGCACTATTTTTAGGCAGTCAAGGGAGTTACTTTACAGGAATAGTAAATAAAATGGGTGTCTTTGTCTGTTTTCTGCTGCTGTAACAGAATACTTGGGACTGGGTAATGTATAAAGAACAGAAATTCTTTTTCTCACAGTTCTAGTTATTGGGAAGTCCAAGATTGAGATAATGGCATCTGATGAGAGCCTTCTTGTTGGGTCCTGAAGAGGGGAGGAATACCATGTCCTCACATGGCAGAAAGTAGAAGAACAAAAAGCAAGAAAGAGAGAAAAGAGAGAGCAAAATGCCCCAGTCAAGCCCTTTATAATGGTATTACTCCATTCATGAGAGCAGAGCACTCCTGTTCTAAACATCACCCATTAGACCTCATCTTCCAACACTGTTGCATCAAGCATGGATTTTCTTTTTTCTTTTCTTTTTTTTGGGGGGATGGGGGAGAGACAGAGTCTTGCTCTGTCGCCAGGCACCAGGCTGGAGTGCAGTGGTGGGATCTCAGCTTACTGCAACCTCAGCCTCCTGGGGAGTGAATTAAAGGAAAAATCTACATTTAAGAGTTTATATGAGTGACTGGAGCACAGAGAACATCATGCTGACTAGTGAAGGGGGCTTTGAGTTACCACTGCTTTCATCCAATGGTATTTCAGTCAACCAAATCTTCACGAGTTCATGGAACAAATCAAGTAATTGGGGATCCAGCTGAAGTAAAGCATGACAATCTAAAAGGGTAATGGACCCAGTGCCCATCGCTGACTATACAGTGTAGAAAACCAGTCCATGGGTGCATCCCTGCATTGGAACCCAAGACCAAGATTTGAATATGGATCATGTATGCTTATATAAATATTTTTACTTGCTTGTCTACATTGTCTTAATAAATTAGTCTTTTTTTTTCCTATGTACCTTGTGGAAAGTATATTTCACTTCATCAAAATAAATAAATAGTCCAGGAAGATTTTGGATAAATTAGTCTTTAAAATTATCAATTTAACCCAGAAAACACTTTATAACCTGATATGGTTTGGCAGTGTCCCCACCCAAATCTCACCTTGAATAGTAGCTCCTAGAATTCCCATGTATTATGGGAGGGGCCCAACAGGAGATGATTGAATCATGGAGTGGGTCTTTCCTGTGCTGTTCTTGTGATACTGAATAAGTCTCACAAGCTCTGATGATTTTATAAAGGGGAGCTCCCCTGCACAAACTCTTGCTTGATGCCATGTAAGACATGACTTTGCCCTTCCTACGTCTACCGGTGTGATTGTGAGGCCTCCCCAGCCATGTGGACCTGTGAGTCCTTTAAACATTTTTCCTTTGTAAATTACCCAGTCTCAGGTATGTCTTTATTAGCAGCATGAGAACAAAATTCTACTCTCATATATTTTTTAACTTTTCTATGTAACATGCTTATTAGAAAAATTTTAAAAAACTTATTAGGATATACAAAAATTATTAAAAAAAATGTAAGAGAGCATATACATAGTACCAAAGATAGACTTATCAATTTTTAATTAGTCATCTCTGGCTACCTCATTCCACCAAATCCCAGAGAGTATTTTCTTCCTCTTTAGAAAAGTGGACCTAAGCAAGACAAGAGTCTCATCCAAGGAATTCACTGCCCTGCCCTGACACCCAGAATAGTTAAGTTGATGGGTTTATGCTTTGTAGTTCAGGATCAAACTGGGCAAGAGTCTCCCTAAAAGCTCACACTTTCTCTTAGTTAAAAAGTCTTATTAATATTCCATAAGGTATCAATAATTTATAATACAGATTAGTGTGTAATATCAATTACTTGCTTCATATAATCAGATCAATACCAAGCATAAACATTCACAAAAGGGAGTCTTTACTGGGGACATGTTCGTGCAAGAAAAAAATGAGATTAAAAAAATGAAGAGACAGACCGGGCGCAGTGGCTCAAGCCTGTAATCCCAGCACTTTGGGAGGCCGAGGCGGGTGGATCACGAGGTCAAGAGATCGAGACCATCCTGGTCAACAAGGTGAAACCTCGTCTCTACTAAAAATACAAAAATTAGCTGGGCATGATGGGATGCATGCCTGTAGTCCCAGCTACTCAGGAGGCTGAGGCCGGAGAATTGCTTGAACCCAGGAGGCGGAGGTTGCGGTGAGCCGAGATCGTGCCACTGCACTCCAGCCTGGGTAACAAGAGCGAAACTCCGTCTCAAAAAAAAAGAAAAAAAAAAAAAATGAAGAGACATGAGACTTTTCTGGGGAAGGGCAGATCTAGTCTATGTGAATTAGGTGAGGATTTTGAGTCTCTACAGGCAACCAGAAGACTCTGAGAACCTGAGGGTTGGTAGATAGGCATAGACTGGGAAAAAGAAAGGAAACAAATCATATTTTACTTTTTTTTTCTGAGAGCCCAAGGCCAGTTTTCTGCTGATCATAATCTTTAATCTTCGACAAGTTATTAATAGCAGGTGTCAAGTAACCACACTTATTAAAAATCTCATCACAATGAGAAGTCCCAACAGGCAGAGCCTAGACTTTATCATTTTTAGCCCTGACACATAGTACTAAGATAAAGTTGAAGATAAAGAAAAGATGAATAAGATGGTGACTTCCTTCAAGAAACTTACTACCAAAAAGAAGTCAATGCAACAAAGTAGTGAAAGTTTATAAAAGACATCTGTTCAGAGTACCACAGAAATATACAAAAAAAGTGTGGGAGTGAGTAATCAATTTGCTTGGGGGAGGCAAATTAAAGAGAGACTCAATAGAGAAGGTAATGTTTGATGTTCATGTTGAGTAAAGAAAGAGCATAGAGTATCCCAGACTAAAGAAAAAACAGTGTAAACCAAAGTCTTGGGTCTTGCTGGGCTCCAGTTGTTCTTCCAATTCTTTATCATTTGATTTCAGCTCTTAATATAGTAATTTATAAAACTATCTTCACCAAAAATAATTATTAGATAGCTGTTTGCATATCCATAATGGCTACTCAGGTCTATATTCATAAAGTATCTATCAGATCAGGGCCTATAACGTCAATTCACAAATATTCTGAATGTTTCTGAGACTGAGACATGTATCTGGTATTATTGTCTCTCTTTCAGAATAAAAGAATAATTAGAAATCAAATTTCCTTCTCCTAGATTATACAATGAGTCTGTGACATCTAGTGGTTCTCAGTTCAAGTCATGTTACAACTTAGAAAATTTCCTTATGCTAAATTATAGGTGGCTGTGGTAATAGATTTATTATCAAACTTGTCTTTGTGAATCTTAGTTGATGGCTATTATTTCCTGGCTATAAATTGAACTTTATCAAGAGCAGTTGTATAATCATGCCAAACGATACGGCAGAAACTGCAACACTGATCTTTGAGAAACAGTGGCGCCGTCCATAGGCAGAATTGTATTTTTAAAGTCAAAAGACTTACTGTAGCAGTAACAAGCATACTTGTAAGTATGGTGACATATATTTGAGATTTTACCCACATTGCCAATGTGTCCTTTGGTAACTTACAGTATGTGAGTACAGATCAAAACTTTTGTTTTAAGAAAGTCCAACACATTCTTTAAAATGAATTTACAGAATATTTGCTTTCTTAAGACAGTGACATATGAGGAGAGAGCAACTGTGCGTGTGACTTTCTGAAACAGCGTCTCGTAGAAATCCCTTATTTGGTATGCACACATGATAGTGAAGGCAGCTGTTCTGAGGAGTTCTGTATTTCTGCGCCAGACCTAGATGTTGAAGTGATAAGAGTATTTGGAAAGATAAATGCTTGTCATTTTTAGTACATGCCCATGCATATTTCTATTTTCTGCTTGGAAAATCAGACATGTTTTTAGGTGAAGGGAATGAGTGAAAAGTAAGTAAACAGACCCAAGTCCTTAACCTTCCACCATTATACCAGCAGCTTGATAAGCAAAGGCTGCTAAGAATTAAAATTCCTAATGCTTCATGGAAATAACTTTTTCCTAAAATTTCTACATGAAAACATAATTTTATAAAAATTTTAATACAGAAATCACAAAGGCCATCCAACTCAACCATTCATTTAATGCTTTGGGAAACTAAGGCTCAAGGAAGTAAAGTGACAGGAACAAAGAACCAGGATTGGACACATTTGGATGCCAAAGGCACCAGGAACAGTCAGTCATTTTGTTTGTCACCAAGGGCTGAATCTGCTATTCTAAACTTTAGAACCCAAGTCAAAAATAATCTCTTGACTGCAACATTCTATATGCATTATATGGTAATTAATTTCTTATATTCAAGGTTATACATAATTGTCCTTTACCCTTTTAATAAACATTTATCTAGTACTTATAAGTTAAGCATTATATCGTAAATAAAAGCAATGTGATCCCTGTCCTCATGGAACTTAAAACACTCTAGATATAATGGAAGAATTGCATCATATACTATCATATTATTTCAATGTATAATAAGAGCCATGAAGAAAAAGAACAGTGGGAAATGAGATGACATAATGAGAAACTAGTAATTCACTTTAGACTTGACAGAAGAGGCTTCCTTAGCATGGGACATTTGAACTCAAATTGCAAAGATGAATAGGGGCTAGTCAGGTGGAGAATGATTGACATGGCAGTGGGAATTCCTGGCAAAGGGAAAGCACATACAGCGGTCTTGGCATGTTGGAGGCTCTAAAGGGCAGGTAGTTAAAGTAGAGATTGGAAAGTCAGGGGGCAGAGTGATGAGATAATCTTGAAGAGGTAGCAGGGACTGGATCACAGAAGGCTTTATAGATGGTACTAAGGAGTTTGAATTTTATTCTAAATGTAATGGAAAGTTTTTGAAGCATTTTTTAACAGGAATGTTAACATGATCCAACTTAAAATGTTAAACTGCTCAGCATTTCTGATCAGCACTTGATAATTGCTTGGGTTAACACATTGAGTCAACACGTGGCAGCTAGAATCACAGAAACTTTAGCTTGGACCCTTTCATGCAGGATATTGTATAACTTCCACAAGTATGGAGACCCAGCACCCACAGCAGCCAACCTGACAGATGCTGAGTTTTCATGGAGGAAACTCATCACCATTTCACCTGTGGATTGCTCGGCTTCCAACCTTTTACCCGCTTTGCTCAATTACTTCCTTCACTGTATCTACACATTGGCTCTTTCTCCAGTAACAAAACATTGTATTTGGTGTCTTGCTTTCAATCTCACCTCTCCCGCCTTCTGGCATTCTTATAAACCTAGTGATTTTTTTTTTTTTTTTTTTTTTTTGTGAGATGGAGTCTCACTCTGTTGCTCAGGCTGGAGTGCAGTGGTGTGATCTCGGCTCACTGCAACATCCTGAGTTCAAGCGATTCTCCTGTCTCAGCCTCCCAAGTAGCTAGGATTACAGGTGCCCACCACCACGCCTGGCTAATTTTCGTATCTTTAGTAGAGACGGGTTTCATCATGTTGGCCAGGCTCATCTCCAACTCCTGACCTCAAGTGATCTGGCCATCTTGGCCTTCCAAAGTGCTGGGATTGTAGGCATAAACCAACACACCTGACCCCAACCCTAGTGATTTTGATAGTCCTCAGCATATAGTAGAACAAATATTTTTATGCTTGTCAAAGGAATAAGAAGATGAATGGCTATTACTGGAAACTAGGATTTTGCTATCAACAAAGAATACCAATCATTGTATTGCCTAGTGATACAGAAATAAAAGTTAAAACTTAATTATTATTCTGTCTCTGATTAACTAGATGTGTTGAGCAGTCTTTACAGTTTTGTCATTCTTTTGAAATCTTCCTAGTTCTCCTTCAATTGAAATTATTGTTGCTCAATTACTGGCTGTATAACACTTTAGAATCAAACATGAGACACTGTAACATGCCTTTACATTGGATACTCTGTCTCTCTCTTTGAAAAGTACTTCTGGGGTTTGATCTCTCCTTTGAGATTTTGATTTGACTTATGACTCCCTGACTCTTTGTTGAACTTTTTTTTCTGAAATGAAAGAGCTGTCAAATAGTCATATCATTAAAAGTGTCATACAACCTCATGAAAATAGTCTCCTGCTGTCTTGGAATGCTTACAAATGATGAATATTCATGTTTCTGTTTTCCAGGGGTCATTTATAATGCTGCGTATTTGTGGCCCCCCTGCTGGGATTCGTTTGACCTTGAGATAACACACATAACCAGAAGAGAACACATCTGACGCATCTGAACTAGGTTTCGTTTTTTGTTGCTTTGCAAAAAAACAGGCTTAAGACTTTGCAGGTACTATGTTTACTTTCCTAAGTAATATCTATGGCAAACTGACAATCTCATATTATAAACTAACATTTTTTTTCCCAAAGGTCATAATTGATGGCTGTCTATGCACTATGCAGATAGAATTTGATAAAAATGTAAATAAATGCAATTTATTTTCTGCTTCCTATCACTTGTTTGGCTGTCTCAGCACCACCCACTGCCTGCCTTCCCAAAGGAAAACCTCCACTGTATCCTTTGTCTCACTTCTTTGGAATTGTGCTCTCAGTGATCTGTCACCATTGGAAATGATTTGGATCAACACATTCCCTAAAGTGTTACGGATATTGCCTCAACGCATAATACTCTGACAATATTAATATTTTACTAAGGGGTTTGTATAGAACTGGATGTAATTAAAAGAAAGAAAACCTAAGAAGTATGGCTTAAATTGTGGCCTTTCAAATGAGGATTTAAACTGGAGTTAGTCTGGGTCTGAGTAAGTCTTCCTTCCCACTGCCCCTCAAATCAAACCAGGTAAATCCATCTAGCAGTCCAACCCTGGGGAAGAGAATCAAAGCAAGTTGTCTCTTTCTTGTAATACAGTCATTAAAGTGGGGAAATTGTAAGATCTAGAATCAGAGGTTCATTGCCAAGTTCTAAACAGGTGGCTTAGTCTTCAAAGTGTGTGGATATGTGTGCAGGCTTTATACAATATCATTATTTAATTACAGTTCTGCCACCTACTATTATATAATCTTCTTCAGGTTACTTATTCTCTGTGAGACTCATTATTCTCTAAAATATAAAAGATAACACCAACCTTAGTTTGAATGTTTAAATATATATAGGAACATGTACACTGCCTGATACAAAGTAGGTAGTCAATAGATATTAGAACACTTCACTGAATGAAAAACAACTTCATTTATGCACCTTGTCTCTTTGAAACAAGCATAAACCAAATTTTATATTTATAAATAACGTACATAAATGTAATTCTATTATAAACTGAAAACAAACAAGTTGGTAGAAATATGTGCTATTGTTAAATTGATTTATTGCCTTTCTTACTCTAAACAATACAAACAAGAAGAAGTTAGCTTTAAAATATCAGAATGCATTATATGTATGTTAAAAAAAAGAGTCATTAAAACTGTAGTGGTAACAAAATACATCATCAAAATTCAGCCCAATATTGGCATATAAAAATTTTCCATATGAAATTTTTCTGTTGGTCTATGTAAATTTTCATCTTGAATGTTGTTTTGGACTTTTATATACTAGATCTTCAGACAGATAAGAAAAATAAATTATTTCATGACAAAGATCTGTAAAAGGGAACTACTCTGCTTCCTGTGACCCATGACTAACGTTGGAAATTGCTTTTCCAGATGTACAAAACAAATCGTCATGCCTGCTTTCTTATACTCACCTGAGGAAGAGACCTACAATATAATGTGCTCCTCTACAACCTCTCTATCACTGACCTTCTATTTTCAACTCAAACTGGAAAAAATTGAAGGCTCTGATGGTTAGCGATGTCTTGCAGACTGGTCAGTTACCACGGCCAGGCCTGCTGCGAGTCCAGTGGCATACTGGACATGGGACATAGAGATAGGTAACTGTGTCACAGCAAGGAATTTCCTGCTCTATCCTGATGTTTTAAAGTATAGCAGAACCAGGGCCTTGAATTCTTTGACCTCATGGATTCCTAGATTCTTGACAGCTGTAATAACTTACAAACTTAAGATCTGGCTCCACAAGGAAATAGGTATACATTAGAAGTTTTTATGCTTATCCTCACCCTGAATATGTTTTTTCTGCCTCTTTTTGCTGACATAGCCATAAGCTGCAGAGAAATTAATCTGGAAATAAATTTAAGCCATCAACCTGTGATTCTTCAAACTAATTATGGATTCTAATACATGTTGAGACTTCAGTGTATTTTCAAGCTACATTTAACCCTTAAATTAAAATTATGTAGATCAATAAATGCATTTAAGCTTTTTAAATATCAGTTGTTAAAATCATGTAAATGTATGGAAGAGTGCAATAAATCATGATGACAGAAGATTTTTATTTCATTTGGGTTTTTGTTCATTTCTTTATTCTCAGAATCTAGAACAGTGTTTCTAGCACCTAATAGGAGCTCAATTAATATTTGTTGACTAACTGATTGAAGGAAGGAATGAGTAGTAAAAAAAGAACCTATATAGTACTTCAAAACGAGATATGTGAGGGTGCAGGGAATTCTGAGTCTAGAAGCAGTGATAGAATAGGGATTACTACATGAAGGAATAGAGAAGTGAGAAAAGGCAGGGCTCTAATGGAAATACTGGAAATTACATCTGGAGAGGGAAGTCTCATCTCACAAATGAGGACAAAGGGCATACAGTAGTGCCTTCTTGTCTGCAGGGAATAAGTTTAGACATCCCCCAGTAGATGCCTGACCACAGACAGTAGCAAACCCAATTGCCACCAATGAGAACATGTTTCTGTTCATGTCTTCTACTCACAAATGTAATGCTTTTTCAGTCTTAACTAAGCACTTATCACGCACTGTAGCAGTAATTTGCAGTTTTAGGTGCCACAGCAAAAATGAACATAATTTTTTTCCTTCTTCACAACATCATGAACAGATCTGTTCTTACCATAGATTTCAACGATCTCAGCATATGACTTTTTTTCTTTCCTCAAGTTGAGAACTGTCACCTTTTCTCTCAAAGAAAGCACTTTAAAGCTCCACTTTGGAGCATCACCACTCCTGTGCTTTGGGGCCATCATTAGGTAAAATGAGGGTTAGTGGAACACAAACACTGCAATAACATGACAGTAGACCTAGTCACTGAGATGCCTACTAAGAGGCTAAGAGGTCCATAGCATTGACAGTGTGAAGATGCTGGACAAAGGGGTGATTAACATCTTGGATAGGATCAAATACCACGGCCCAAGATTTCATCATGCTACTCAGAATGGCGTGCAACTGAAGATATACATTCTTTATTTCTGCAAATTTTCATTTAATATTTTCAAATTACCATTGATTACAGACATCTGAAACCATGAAAAGCAAAACTGCAGATAAGACAGAGCAACCGTAGAGGACATTTGAGTTAAAGTAAAGATAAAAGAAAAGGTGTTCAAATAGGACACACTGGAAGGGCGTAATGGAAATGAAGGACTCAACTTATATCAATGTGAATATGGAGAGGAATGGTAGACTTTCTGTCATTGGAGAAAAACTTGTTAATAGCCAAGAAAAAGATTGGTAGCTGTAAGTTAACTTGGAGACTTAGAGATAGGGATAAAAAAAGAGGGTAAGGGAAGGGAAGTGTAAAAGTTTAACAGGCCACAATGTCCCATGAGCCACGTTCATGTTTCATAGCTTCTCGGGGCTGCAAATTAAACTGCTTACAGGAGACAGTTAATGAGTGACTAGGGCCTCATGACAAAACAGAATGTATATTCCCTTAAGGTAGTAGTCAATAGAACTTCTATAACTGTTTGCCATGCAGGAGTGCAGACTCAAAGAGAAGCCAACAATTTAGGTTTGTTGAAAAATATTTTTACTTGTAAATTTTGGAAACCGATTCCACTTTTATAAAAATTGTCTATGGTGCATAGCAACATGGATTTATAAAACATACAGAGAATAAAGAAATGGATGAGATTTGTTGTATAATATCACTTATATAAATTTAAAACACATTCACATAAAAACAATCCAAATATTCTCAAAGATTCCATATACACTGAATGACATAAATCAAACACATTAAAGTCCTGACTTTGTTATAGGAGACACAACTGACTATGAGAAATAAGAATTTTTTTTTAATTAAGAAGAGTCCCTACAGGGACAAATGATAGCATGGTATGGGTTGGATATATGATTACCGAACTTTCTGCATGTAAGATCTAAATATTACTAAAATAACACATACAGTAATGGTGTCTGCTTTAATATAATAATATAAATTAATAATGGCATTAATTGTTGGTCCAAAAAATATAAAGACCCATTCTGTTTAATAGACTAAAAAAAAGTTATAAAAGAAGGAGCCTCTTAAACTAAGTCTTGAACCAGAAATTTGCCAGGGGTTTGTGAAAGGCATGGGCTTTTCATGAAACACGTTGTACACACCAGGAACTGCTTGCTGGGGTTTATTATTCCTGCAATGGGGAAATGGCTCTGGATAAGACAAGTCAGGTATATAGGTAAGGCACATGTCCCAGAAGCTTCACGCATACTAAGAAGTTAGGGGTTTCTCCTGTAGATACTAACGCAACATTTCTTCATTAAAATCTAATACTTGTAAAATGGCTTCTTCTCTTTTTTATTCTCTACCTTCAGAATTATTTCTTCAGGCAAGCAGTCTCTTTATTGTCATTTGAAAACTTGGAGGTCTAAAGATGAATATAAGCATGCTTCTGTGTATATATATGAAAATATTACCAACAATATGTATTCACAGGTCCTATTTCATATGGAAGAATTTGTCCATGTAGTATAATTTTCCAAGCCCTGCTTTATAAATTCAACACACTATTCATCAGTTCTCCTCTGTAAATTTAAGCCCTCTAAAATATTGTGGCAAAAAAAAATACTAGACACAGTTTTATTTTTTATAAACGAAGCTAATATATTTCTATAAATGGAACTGTTCACAGGATTCAGATGAACCCAACATCTCAAAACTTTTAATCAAATTAATAATCATGAAAATGGTCATTTTATTTTTCCCTTAAAATCCACATTAACTTATTAATTTGACTATAGCGTGATTGCTGCCTAAGGCTAGCACTATTTAGAACAATACATTTTTCTAAATTACATTTTACTTTTTGCAAAGTTATCTTTTAATGAGCATTCTCTCTAGAAGTGCTTCTGAAAATTAGCTTTTATTGAATGATAAATGCAAATGATGAAATCCTGTATTGCAAATATAATGATATTAAGTATATAGAACACCAACTATAATTTTTTTCTAAGTTTTTGAGTTGAACTATTAAATGTTTATTCTACTCCTTGTTAAAATACTTAATTAACATGTTATTTAAAAATCTATATAATAGACTGTTTAGCAGTTTTGAGAGATAATATAGAGTTGATTGGGTTTCACTGCACCAATTACTATTTATGTGACTTTTACTTACCACTGCCTCAGTTTCTTATAAAAGGATGAGAAATATATGGCCTACCCATTCAGGTTATTGTGAGTATGAAATCAACTACTATATGTATAGATCTTAGAACACTGCCATAAAATAAATGTCAGCTACAATTATTGGCCACATCTAAAAATCAAATTATCATTTAAAAGGGTACATTACAGTTCTTACAGGTATTTCAAAGATACTTAATACATGCATTTGCAATTATAGTCATCATCTGCTAACAAGTATTAATAATTTATCTCGTCATTTAAATTTATGACTAACAACTTTCCAATGGAAAGGTATCATCATCACAACTGGCATTAAATCTGTTATATTATGAATGCTATAGTATACTATGTCATCAAATAAAATGAAATGTCTCTCTTTGATGACCAATGCTCCCTTCCACAGAAATATGCATGTATTTCATAAATGCTTCTGATTGTCAACATTAGAAGAGAATATCAAGAAATATTACTTTCAATAATGTGTATTATAGAAAATATAATAATGACTATTTACTGTGGCCCAGGTCCAAGCACCAAGAAAAATCACCATATTTACAACCTAGAGACTGAAGAGGTCTTTCCAAACCAAGGAAAAGAAACACATTATAAAAAATGTTTTTGTATGCAAAAATATATGAAGGTTGATAGGCAAACATCAGCTTAGAAAAAACAAATATAGATGACAGATAAAAAGCATTTGTAATGCATAAATAAATTTTGCAAATGATTTTTAAAAGCTTAACAACCTAAAAGATACAAAGGAAAAGGATATGAACAGCCAATTCACAGAAAAGCAAATCCAAGTGGTTGATAAGCATAAAACTACACACCTTTTGTGATGAAAGTTGGCAGCCAAATATACGACTATGTGTGTCTGTGTGTGTGCATCCTCTCCATCAGTCCAGAGTGGGGAATATGGGCAGCCACGATGACCCTCCTATGTGTCAGTGCACACTCTCCACTAGTCCTGAGCAACTTACATATGAAGGTATTCCCTATCAAATCTCCACAAGCGGTCTTCACCATGAAACCCCCTCCCAACAGAAGTTAAAGGATGGAAAGAATAGGACTAAGCAGTAGGAAGAGTATAGAAATAAAAGGCCTTTCTACTCCCTAAAATGAGGTAAGCACAGTGCTTCATGAACTGGGACCACAGAAGCTGAAAAAGGAAGTTACCTTTAGGTTGTTCCAAACTAGGACAAAGAAGTAGTTAGGAGCTTTGAATTGTGCTTCCTCTTCGGCAACTTCTTCCAAAGGAAACAGGTGGCAGTTTCCTAGGTGGATTTTATGACCTTCCCGGTGACTATAATATTAATTCCATTATGATGTATCTAGGTTTGCATTTTACATTCAATATGCATTTTGAAATATTGCCTCTTTCTGGTTCTCTTCTTCTGGAATGCGTATCAGACATGTACTGAAGCATCTCGTTCTATCTTCTTCCTTTCCAATATTTCTCAT
Organism: Sapajus apella; assembly: GCF_009761245.1. Taxonomy (NCBI): domain Eukaryota; kingdom Metazoa; phylum Chordata; class Mammalia; order Primates; family Cebidae; genus Sapajus; species Sapajus apella. The sequence continues at coordinate 14,840,069 of NW_022436980.1, forward strand.
TTCCTTACATCTTTGCAATTTGATCTGAATTATCAATTGCATATTCTAGTTCAGTAATTCTCCATTCACTGTTCTAGCCTATTCCTTAATCAGTTAAATAATAATAATTCTAATAATACTAATTTCTTTTTTATTTTAAGACAGAGTCTTGCTCTGTTGCCCGGTGCCACGCTGGAGTGCAGTGGCACAGTCTCGATTCACTGCAACCTCCACCTTCTGGGTTCAAGCAATTCTCCTGCCTCAGCCTCCTGAGTAACTGGGACTATAGGCATGTGCCATCATGCCCAGCTAATTTTTGTATTTTTTAGTAGAGATGGGGTTTCACCATGTTGGCCAGGATGGTCTTGATCTCTTGACCTCATGATCCACCCACCTTGGCCTCCCAAAGTGCTGGGATTACAGGCGTGAGCCACCATGTCCGGCCAATAATACTAATTTCAATAGATTTTTTTTTTTAAATGGAGTCTCATTCTGTCATCCAGGCTGTAGTGCAGTGATGTGATCTTAACTCACTGCAACCTCTGCATTGCAGGTTCAAGCAATTCTCCTGCCTCAGCCTCCCAAGTAGCTGGGACTGCAAGTGTGCATCACCACACCCAGCTAATTTTTTGTATTTTAGGAGAGATGGGGTTTCACCATGTTGTCCAGGCTGGTCTCGAACTCCTGACCACAAGTAATCCACCCACCTCGGCTTCCAAAAGTGCTGGGGTTATAGGCGTGAGCCACCACACACAACCTTCAATAGATATTTTATTTTTCAGTTTTCGAGGATATTCGTTTTTATTTCCATTCTTATTTTGTGGGTTCTATTCCTTCCTATGTATCTTTGAAGAATTTAAGCGTACTTATTTTAAAATTCTTTCCAGATTTTTCTGTCTTATATGTGGACTCATAGAATTATACTTTTTTTTTCTTTTCTGTCTTTCCTCCTTCCCTCCCACCCTTCCTTCCTTTCGAGGCAGAAATCTACACTGTCACCCAGGCTGCAGTGCAGTGGCATGAACGTGCCTTACTACAGCCTCAAGCTTCTGGGCTCAAGTGAATCTCCTTCCTCAGCCTCCTGGGTAGCTGGGACTATCGGCACATGCCTCTCTTGCACTCAGCTAGTTCTCTAATTTTTATTTTTTGTAGAGATGGGGTTTCACTAGTTTGCTTATGCTAAAGTCCTGGCCTCAAGTGATTCTCCCACTTCAGTTCCCAAAGTATTGGGATTACAGGCGTGAGCCACCGTGCCTGGTCTCATATGTTTTCTAATTATCATATGTACTTTCCATGTTCACAGACTTATTTTTTTTTTTGCCAGATACTTGAGCATGGGTCTTAATGGCTACCCTACGGGATCACTTTAAAATTTCCTGTCAGGAGTTAACAGAGATTACCAGTAATAAACAAGATTTTAAATTATGTTAGGCTTTTCACCAGTATGCAACATAGGTTCTGAGTCACAATTTCTCTAGAATGACTCTTTCCATGCTTTAGGGCAAAGAGCTTCAGGCCGGGAGACAATTCCCCTGTCTTCCTGCACAATTAGGGCAGCTCATTCACTTGCCTTTTTCTGTGCAGAGAATGCATTCCTGCGTTACGTCACACCCCGGTCCAGGAACTAAAACCCAAGTTTTCAGGCTGCTAGAGACGCTATTTGTAATGTGACTTGTGAGAAGCGGGAAATAGGACATATCTTACTTAATGTGCTTCTGCCCATTTACATGCTTCCTCCCCAAATTCTAAGATCTAGCAGGTCATAAGCTGGGGGTGTTCTGGCTTCAGGGACTAATGAGAACAAGGCAAGATCCCCGAGTTAGAGAAACTGGGGCTGGGTATCAAAGCATGAACTCAGACACAGAAATGCAAAACAGGGCCTATGGCCCTCTGTGATTAGAAGGAAGGGTCAGTACATTAGCTTGCTGAAATTCTGAACTACAGTTACCCCCTAAATATATACTAAAGCTTGGGACAGACTCACTAACAAGTGTAAGCTGAGTGTCTGTAACAGCGGGGGAAGACTGGCTTACGAGGCAAGGATCCACGCAGGTCATTTGTTATTGTGCAATCTAACTGCCTTTGGATTCACACCTTTTTAAACTTCACGAATGGAACGAAGTACTGTGAGCACTTACGTAAATTTTTTGCACATATTTCCGTGATAGTATTTTGTGAAATGTAACTTTATAATTGATTGCAATGCGAGAAGATTCAAACCTGTAATTTCAGACTTCTGAAATGAGAGACTGTGGTCATCATGAAAAAGACCTTCAGAAAGAGGGAATTCTTTTTTCATGTGTTATGAATCTTACAGGATATTTGAAAATAAAAATAAAGGCTTATTCTCGAATTATTTCTGGGACGGTAGTATCAAATCATAAACACTACAGTGTTAAAAGCACGTCAGGAGTGGAGCAATGCTATTAAGATGGTGGAATAGGAGTTCTTTGGCTTCATTCTATCCCCCCCACACCTCCCCACATACAACCACAAAATCTAACCAGCAACTATTCACAGACAAGAATAACATCCTGAGTATCCCATGACATGGGAGTAAGACTGAAACAACCCTCACTGGACTGCAGAACCAAGGAAAACTGTAATCAAATGGTAAAAAGGATGGTTCTCTCTGAGCACACCAGCCCTCCCCAAAGCCAGCCCAGCACCACACATGGAGAGTTTCTTGGGAACATGGTTTTCACAGTAGGAAAAGTAGGTAGAGATGGACATTCAGCTTATCCACCATTCTAAGGCCCACTCTTCTTTCATCCCACAAGAAACACTGGGAACACAGGCAGAGTCAGACCACCTGAGATCAGCTAGAAACAAAGAATATAGGTAGAGCTCACAGTGGGCAGAAGCTGGTGGCTACTCTACATTCCAGACAAGGGAGTCACACACCAAAGAAATTAGCATCACACTGCAGGATACACAGTTCATAAATATTTCGGGCTCGAATCCTTAGCTAATGTCCCCACACTGCCTGCAAGCACTTCCCAGGTCTTCTACATGCCCTATTTAGGAGAAGAAAAGGTGCTAGGCAGGCTTGACCTAGAAAGGCAAGCAGAGGCTCCATTCAACCAATAGGCACTCCCAATGACCTCACCCAGGTAGAAAGGCTTCCATCTTCATACATAGCAGAGCAGCATACAGGCTAGAACAGCTTGAACCAAAAAGTCAGACTGCATCTTCAACCAGCCAAAATCTCTGCCAAATGATCCCATCCAGGCAGGGAGACTCCCACCCCCACAGATTTCAGAGGAGCAAAAGACTAGTTTGGGTTGACCCAGGAAGTCAAGGAGTGGCTCCACTCAGTCAAAAAGCCCACCCACAAATGTGCCAAAACCCGGAGACTTTGCCTTCACAGATTTCAACCCTCAGTTACGCATTTTTAAGGATTAGAGTCTCTGGCCCTGCCTGTCCCAAGCAGTGACTACACCTACCCAAGGAGCCCAGCTAGTACCTTTACTTGATAGCAGAGCTTATCCAGTGGTCTCACTGGACAGCAGAACCTAGCCAGCAGCCCCAACAAACATCAGAGCAGAAGCAGGGCCTCAGCCAACTAGAGAATTAAACAGCTCTGCCTGTCCAGGGTCATAGCAGCAGTCCCCTCCAGGATCACAGGCAATACAGTGAAGGTTTATCACTGACAAAGAACATCTATAAAGCCTAGAAGAGAGGCTGTTTCCTCAAATGTGTAGACAACAATGCAAGGACACAAGAGTTATGAGTAATCAGGAAATATGACACCTCCAAAAGAAACTATCAAGTTCTGAAAATAGACCTCAAAGGAAAGGACATCTGTGAAATTACTGACAAAAAATTCAGCTTAACACTCATAATTTCCATGAACTACAGTAACATATGAATAGGAAATTTAGTAAAATTCAGAAAACCATACACAAAAAGTGAGAAGTTTGACAAAGAAATAGAAACAATAAAAATAATCTGGACATTGATAGAGCTGGAAGCCACTGTCCTCTGCAAACTAACTCAGCAACAGAAAACCAAATACCACATGTCCTTGCTTATAAGTAGGAGCTGAATAGTGAGAGCATATTAACACAAGGAAGGGAACAACATACATTGGGGCCTTTTAGGGGTTGTGGGGAAGGCTATGAGGTGAAAGAGCATTTGAAAAAAATAGCCAATGCATGCTGGTCTTAATACCTAGGTGATGGGTTGATAGGTGCAGCAAACCATCATGGCACATGTTCACATATGTAACAAACCTGCACATCCTGCACATGTACCCCAGAACTTAAAATTTATAAAATGTCTTTTGGGGGTTAATTTCATGATAAAAAAAATAAAGATAGAAATCCTTCAGATGAAAACTACTCTGACTGAACTGAAGACTTCATCAGAAAGTTTCAACAGCAGACTCAAGAAGAATAAATTATTGAGCTGGGAAAGAACAGTCAGGAGAACAAAAAGACAAAAGAATGAGAAAGAATTAAGAAATCCTAACATAATCATATGGGACAGTGCTAAGGGAACAAACCTTCACATAATAGAAGTTGCAGAAGCAGCACAAAGGAAAAAATGGCCAGAAAGCATATTAAAAGAGTATTTAACTGAAATCTTCCCTAATATGGAGGTAGACATCAGCACCCAGATAAAGGAAGTGCAGAGGTCTTCAATTAAATTCAACCCCAAAAGGAGTATACCAAGGTACATAATAATCCAACTAACAAAAATCAAAGATAAAGTTAAGATACACATCACATACAAAAGACTGTCAATACACTATCAGCAGATTTCTCAGCAGAAACCCTAAAGACCAGGAGAGAGTAAAGTGATATCTTCAAAGTGCTGAAGAAAAAAAAATTCTGCCAACTAAAAATACTCTATCCAGTCAAGTTGTTCTCAGAAATGAGGGAGAAATAAAAACTTTTCCAGATAAACAAAAGCTAAGGAAATTTATCACCACTATATCTGCCTTACAGTAATTGATAAGGGAGGGTTCTTTAAACTGAAACAAAAAGCTGCTAAGTAATACCATGAAACATATGAAAGCCTAAAACTCAATGCTATAAATAGAACCACATTCAGAATATTCTAGGACTGTTATAGTGGTGTCTAAGGCAATTTTATTTCCAGCAGAATGGTTAAAATACAAAACTGTTAGTGATAACAATAGCTAAAATTAATTTTCAAGGGATATAAATTGCAAAATAATAAAAATTTCCATGTAAAAACGTAAGAGTGGGGAGTGGTAAAAGTTTGTAGATTTGTTAGACACAATCTAAGTAGGACATTATATGTATATGTTATTCTATATAACCTTCATGGTAACTACAAAGCAAAAGTATTTAATAAAAGCACTAAATGAAATAGATAGTATTCAAAGCATATAAACTAGCCAGAACACCCCAGCAAACCACAAAGGAAGACAGCAAGAGACAGGAAAGCAAAGTATCTATAAAACAACTGGAAAACTACTAACAACATGGCAATTCTAAGTCCTTACCTATAAATAATTACCTTGAATGCAAATGGATTACATTTCCCAATAAAAATACACAGAATGACTAAATGGACAAAACCAAAACAAAGCTCAACCCAAATATATGGTGCCCAGAAGAGACATCTTTAAAGGCACACATGGTCTGAAAGTGAAGGAGTGGAGAAATAAATTCTACACTAAGGTGAACCAAAAGAGAACAAAAGCAGCTATACTTATATGAGGCAAAATTGACTTTAAAAAAATTTTTTAAGAGCCAAAAAAAGAACTATACAATGATGAAGGGGTTAATCCATCAAAAGAATTAAAAAATTGTAAACATATATGCACACAACATTGGAATACCTAACTATAGATAACAAGCATTAAAGTATCTATCTAAAGAAAGTGATAGAGTGAAACACAATAATAGTGGGGACTTCAATAACATAATTTCAACAATGGACAGATCATCCAGACAGAAAATTAATAAGGAAACTTTGGATTTTAATAATGCATTAGATCAAATTGACCTAAGAGGCATGTATAGAAACAGCCCATCCAAGAGCAACAAATACCTATGTTTCTCAAGTACACACAGAACATTCTCCAAGATGGATCACATGTTAGGCCACAAAGTAAACTTCAGCGATTTTAAGACTGAAATTATGTCAAGTTTTTTTCCAGCCACAATGGTATGAAGCTAGAAATCAATATTAGGAAGAATTTCAGAAAATTTACAAAGGCATGAAAATAAACAGCATGCTCCTAAAAACAGTCTATCTGAATAAACCAGCAATGAGTAAGATTAAATCAGTGATTAAAAAAAAATCTCTAATTAAAGAAAATTCCAGGACCTGATGGCTTTGTGTCTGAATTCTATCAAACATTTTTAAAGTAACTAACACCAATCCTACTCAAACTTTTCCAGAAAGTTGAAGAGGAGGGAATACTCCTAAACTCTTTTTACAAAGCCAGTATTACACTGATATTAAAACCAGACAAAAACATTAAAGGAAAAGAAAATTACAGGCCAGTATCTTTGAAGAACATAAATGCAAAAGTCCTCAACAAAATACTAGCAAACTGAATTCAACTATAAATTAAAACAATCATCTACCATGATCAAATAGAATTTATGCCTGGTATGCAATCATGGGTCAACACAAATCAATATATGTGATAACATCATATTAACAGAATGAAAGACAACCACCATACAATCTTCTCATTAGGTACAAAAAAGCATTTTACAGAATTCAATATTCTTTCATAATAATAAAAAGAAAACAACTCGCCAGGCACTATGGCTCACACCTGTAATCCTAGCACTTTGGGAGAGTGAGGAGGGTGGATCACAGGGTCAGGAGTTTGAGACCAGCCTGGCCAACATGGTGAAACCCTGTCTCTACTAAAAATACAAAAATTAGCCCAGAATAGTGGTGCACATCTGAAATCCTAGCTACTCAAGAGGCTGAGGCAGGAGAATTGCTTGAACCCAGGAAGCAAAAGTTGCAGTGAGCCCAGATCACACCATTGCACTCCAGCCTGAGTGACAAGAGCAAGACTCCATCTCAAAAACAAACAAACAAAAAACTCTCTCCAAATGAGATATACAAGAAATATACCTCAGTACAATGAAGGCCAATTATGAAATCCCCATTATGCTTACCTGCGAAAACTTGAAAGCCTTTCCTCTAAGGTCTGACCCAAAGAATGCCCACTCTCAACACTTTAATAAACTATTAGCAATTCTTGCTAGAGCAATTACTCAAGAGAAAGAAATAAAAGACATTGAAATAAGAAAGGAAGAAGTGAAATTGTCCCTGTTTGCTGATGACCTGATCTTATATAAGAAAATCCCACAGATTCCATTGAAAAACTGTTAAAAACCAAAAAACAAATACACTGAGGCTGCAGGATACAAAACCAACACACAAAAATCAGTAGCATTTGTATGCACCAATAACAAATGATTTCAAAAATAAAGGGAACAATCCCATTCACAATAGATACAAAAATAAAATATTTAGGAATAAATTTAACAAGAGGGTAAAAGACCTATACACTGAAAATTATAAAACATTGATAAAATAAATTGGAGAAGATATAAATAAATAAATAATATAGTCTGTGTTCATGGATTGAAAAAATAATATTGTTAAAAAAAGTTCATACTACCCAACATGATCTACAGATTGAGTGCAATATCTATCAAAATTCCAGCATCATTTTTCACAGAAATAGAAAAAACAATCCTAAAATTCATGTAGCTCCCAAAAAAATCCCCAAAAAGCTAAGGCAGTCATATGTAAAACCACAAAGATGGAAGTATTATCCTACCTAATTCTAAACTATACTACAGAATTATTGTAATTAAAACAGTATGGTATTGGCAAAAAATAGACACATTGACCAACGGAACAGAATAGAGAATGGAACAGCAATGAACTCATACATACAGTGTCAAGTGATTTATGACAAAAGTGCCAAGTATATGCAATGGAAAAATGAAAGTCTCTTCAATAAATAGTGTTGGGAAAAATAAATTTCCATATGTAGAATGAAATTGTACTGTTATACCATAAAGAAAAATAACTCAAAATGGATTGAACACTTAAATGTAAGACCACAAACTGTAAAACTACTAGAAGAAAACAGGGGAAAACTACATGATGGGTCTGGGCAATGATTTTTTTGATTCGGCCCCAAAAGCACAGTTAATAAAAGCAGAATTAGACAAATGGGATTACATCAAACAAAAAAGGCATCTGTACAGAAAAGGAAACAGTTAACAGTGTGCAAAGATACCTTATGGATTGAGAAAAGATATTTGAAAGCCATACATTCAATAAGGTGTTAATATCCAGAACATATAAGGACAAACAAGTCAACAGGAAGAAAAAAAAACTTCAAAAAATTGGAAATCCACTTCCACAGACAGTATACAAGCATACAAACAAAAGTTGTATGTAAAAGGTTTTTTGATCATCTGCTTTTTTTATGATTCAGCCCTGATTGTGTGTAAGATGGTATTGTATTAGTCCGTTCTAATGCTACTATAAAGAACTACTTGAGACAGTAATTTACATAGAGATTTAATTGACTCACACTTTGGCATAACTGGGGAGTCCTCAGAAAACCTACAACCATGGTGGAAGGGGAAGCAAACATGCCCATCCTCACCTGGTGGCAGGAGAGAGAAGTGCTGAGTGAAGGGCCCCTTATAAAACCATCAGATCTTGTTAGAACTCACTCATTATCCTGAGACCAGCACAGGAAAAAAAAAAAATGCCCCCATAATTCAATTATCTCCAGCTGGTCCCACCTTGACATATGGGGATTATTACAATTCAAGGTGAGATTTGGGGTGAGGACACAGAGCCAAACCATATCAGGTATGTTAGGTCACATCTAGGTGTCAAATGATGTTGCTTTCAAGGAGCTTATGACTTGAGAAATGAACTCAAAGCAGAGAAGTTTAATTAATTATATAAGGCAATATGTGGTAGGTAGTAAATTTTCTGGAATCTCAATGGATTAATTCAGAAAAGTAGAGATTACTAATTGTTTGCTTGTTGTAGAATGCTATTTCATAGCTTTAAGCTACAGATTCAAATTTCAAGAATTTTATTTACTGCTTTAAAATATAGAATTGCTAGACTATCAACAGGTGATAGTAGGAATACCAGTCACCTAATCTGAAATGTAAAGCATGCACTAGACGGGACCTTCACTATAGTATAACATATTTTTCACCACCATTTTTAAATGTGAAAACTAAACCTATCAAACTAAACATATTAATAATTCATGGAATCAGTTATTTTTTTTATAAAACAACACTGATAATATAATGATTCGTTAAGGTTTCTGTTAATATCTTTCTCAATAACCGTTTCTTATTGCTTCAAGAAACAATATTAGTTTCTATCAGTATCAGTTTGTCATAATATGTATAACTATTAAGAGCCATTTATTAGTTAGAAATTATCTTTATCTCTCTAATTTGTTTCACCCTGAATTCAACTATAAACACTAAATGGCCATGTCATTTCCAGCAAACCCACAGTCAAAAACCTTTAAAGTTTTTCTGATTTGCTAGCTTTGAGTACTTTGGTGTACTCAGAAGTAAAAATTCTGATAACTATTTTGCAGACTCAGAAATAAACTAACACATGTTTAAATTCTTTTCTCTTTGACTTCCCTTTTTCTTTTCTCTATATTAGTAGGCAAAATGATAATGGTTATCATTTATTGGAGACTTACTATATATCATCAATATTATTGTATTTAGTCCTCATAATAACACTGAGTTTGGTGCTGCTATCATGTCTCCCATGTCACAGAAAAGGAAACGCAAATATTGAGAGACTAAATAACCTGCTTAGGGCCATACAGCTCATAAGGTAAAGTTCCAGGATTTATAACCTACCCAGCCTAACTCCAGAGCCCAAGTTTTTCTTGTAGGACTTTCTTCTTAGTTCAGCTAAAAAAGGGGTCCCTTGTCAGATGACCCTGAAATATTAGGTTCACACACTCTTTGACGAGTGAGAAAAAATGGAATTTATTGGGGAAAAAGGGAAAAAAGGGGGAAACAGGGACTCTCAGCAGAGCAAGACTCTTGCTACTGTACGCTTTCTGCCTTGCAGGTTGAATCCCAGGTACCACCCAGGAAGAAGGGGCAGGCTCCACCTCCTGCAAACAGGGCTAACTTCCCGAGGCTCCACCGCGCCCCCCACCCCGCCAGCCACTGTGCACTCCTGCCAGTGCACATGCTGGTCAGAGGTTCTCCTGCATCCCCTTCATATTTGGCTGTCTCACTTTCACCACTGCATGGTATCAGACCGGACTGAAAATATTAACTTGAGAAAGGCTGTTCTCCAAAAATAAAGTATTTTGCTTTATTTTTTTTAAAAGGCTAGCAGCACTTCTATTTTATTCCATAGACTAATCTACAAACAGGATAACAGCATTTGGGTATCATAGTGCCATTCCTAGTAATATCTTAGCAACAGTTTGGCTAACAGAAAAGATGAATACTAATGGGTTAGATTTTGAGCCCTCCTATTTTCCCCCTCACTTCTCTACGATCCAATGTTATTAATGTTAATGAAGGGGAAGGCTGAGAGTTGTCCAGAGAGAAAAGAATGAAAGGTTAGTTGGGAAGGAAGAGAAAGGTAAGTAGCCATTAGAGTGTGTTTTTGGGACAGAGTTTATTTGTGGATTTATTTTTAAGTTTGGAGAGAGGAAGAACAGAGACACAGAAGGATGTCTGTAAGAGCAGAGATTCTAGAATCTTTCAGTCTGTGATATCTTACAGGATATAAGGAATCCTGTAGCTCACCTCAACTCTCCATTTTGTTAAATTTTGATAGACTTCATTAGACATTTAACTTGCACTGTCACACACACACACACACACACACACACACACACACACACACACACAGAGTGAACTAGTGTTGGTGTATCTTCTGAAGGGTTCATCAAGCAGAACATGGCTATCTTCATCTCCAATTCTGTTATTTTTCTTTTTTTTTTCCACCAAATTTCTGTGGTTAAGCATGGAGTTAGTTCTACAGCAATGCACTTCTCACCTAATAATGCACTTCTTAAACAAATAAGAAAAACGTAGTAAAACTTTATTCAAGTTTTTGTGTGGCCCCTTCAATGTAATTTCTCAACAAGCACTGTAACTTATATTTTTTTCTTCTTCACAAACTTTCCATAATCCTTGATAACTCTCTTAAGAGCACTCACCACCTGCCTAAAAGCAGTAACCTTTTTGTTTTCAATAGAACATTAATTAAGCAAAAAGTGACTGAGAGAAGATCACCTTAGACACATAAAGATTACTGTAAATGCTAGATAATATTATGCTTTTGTTCAAATTACTCCTTAGATAGCCATGTTGTGTTCAATACTTTTTCTTTCGTTTTAATCCCTCACTCAAGCATTCTTTTTAAGCCCCTTGCATATTTATTTTCATCAGTCCTTGACAATTTTGATTCTCCAGTTTTGTTTTCTCCTTCCATATTCTCTCAGACTATCCAGGCTCTCCTACAATCTTCGCTGTCTTTATTTATCCCTAAATGTATATCTGATTACCTAAATGACTTTCAGATCACCCTCAATTTCCTTGCATTCATCTTTCTCTTCTGCCCGCTGCATTAACGCTAAAATATGCCTTCTATATTCATATACCTTGGACTGTGAGCACAAGTGCAGAAAAGCACCAAACAAAGCAAACTATGATAATTTTTAGTACAGTTTCAAATCTCAGATGGGTCTTCTGTACCAATAGTTAATTTTTTTATTTGTCCTTGGTCAATTACCTCTTCCATTTCTATCAGTGATTATTCCAGCTCCCAATCACTCTTAAGTTCTCTGATCAATTCCCACAATCTTCTTTCTCAGCAGAAAACCTCAATTCCCATTGCACTGATACTATTGGAGGCTTCAGATATGATCCATCTCAACTTCCTGGCTCCAAATATACAAATTTGTCTATGTGTAAACCCAAGTTTTTTTTCTTCTCTCTAGTAGCTAAGAACTCAATCCCTCATGCTTTAAACAATCCCCAAAACTTTTGCTTTCCTGATTCCTTCTGATTCCAAGATTCCTTGCTCTCAAATGTCTTACCTTACCCTACCTTTTACCTCTGTATTTTCAACTTCTCTATTTGCTCTAACCTGAGTCCATTAATATGCTCAAGTCTTCCCCATTATAAACAAACTTGCCTTTAATGCAATATCTCCTTCTAATAACCATCTCATCTTTCTCCTTCCTTTCTCAACAAACTTCTCAAAAGATTAGTTTCTTTTTCTATTTTTTCATCCATGTAATCATTTCTCACATATAGGCATAAGGATTCCTCCCCATTACAACTTTGGAAAAATCACTTACTAAGGTACCAGTGACTTCCTTATCACCAATCAATAAGCAGATATTATTCTTTCTCTTTCTGGAGAAAGAATAATGTTGCAATTAAAATTGATAATTGTTCTGTCTATCTTTCTAGAAACAGAAACACATAAAACTAATACTTAGTAGGCTTCATTGACACTTCATTTTCCAGCTTAAATTTTCTTACACTCTCTAACCAATTCCATTCTGTCTTCTTATTGGGCTTTCCTCCTCTGACCACCTAAATCTATTTCCAAAGACCATGTTGTTGGGCTACTGATCTCATTCCATTCCCTTTTACTGGAAGATCTCAGCACACTCATTATTTTAAATGTTGACTATATATAAACAATTTCTGAATTGATATTTCTGGTTAGAAATCTCCTTTGAGTTTTGACCTTGTATATACCAGTGGCTGCCAGATAACTTCATTTGGATAACCCAAGTAAAGCCTTCTTTAAAATTAAAATGTCTTAACTTCAGCCTCTCCTCTTCCTCTCTAAACACACTTTTCTGGAATCTTTTATACAAGTTAGGGCTCTCCCATCTACTTTGTAACCTATACCACTATATTTATTTTAAGTTACTACCTGAATTTTAAGTTTTCCAATTCAATAAATATCCTGCTGAGTTGACTACCAAAACACATTTATCAGATCTATCTAGTCTTATTCTTTCCTACTAGAACTTTCCAAATTCTGATAGACAGTGTCTTTAAAATGGATTATTACAGCAGTATTCTTATTGGTTGCAAGCTAACCCCCTCAAATTCATTCTCCATATGCCTATAGCTGCTTATAATACTTCTATGTCGCCCCTTCATTTATAAGAAAAAACCAACATCCCAAACATGACATCTCAGGTCCTCTATAGCCTGGCTTCTCCCCATCCATCTAGTAACTCACTGCCATTTTTGATCCTCTACTTTATGCTTTGCAATATTAATAAAATGCCCAACATACTCTGTGTTTTAAACTACTCTATCTTTAAGTCCCTCAGCCTTTATTTCTGGTCTCAAATGCCTACCAACCTTTATCTGACCAATTTCTGCTCATTAATTAAGAAAATTCCCCCAGAAAGATTGCCCTCTTCAATTCCCCATCATCCTGCATCCAGCTTAGAGCCCTTTCATAACCACTTACTCACTCACCATACTTCATTTGCTGTGCCTATTTTCTCACTGGACCACGCCTTTTTTGAGAGCAAGGACCATAACTTTTCATCACTTAGCATGATGCATAATGGACTGTCAATAAATATATATATATATTTAAATGAATGAGTAAACTAATTCTACCAACAATTTTGATGTATCAAAGTTAGCCTAAAAGCTTTTCTATGAGTATCTTTTCTAAACCCAGCTACCAGTATGCATTTTTGAGACCGGTATTACTCAACTTTCTCCTACTAATGATCATTAATTTTAATAAATTAATGTGGATATTTTATGAGTTCTTCTAGGAAAGCTCCTTGTCATAACATCTGCCAACATAAAATCAATTCTTTCAAGTGAAATAATGTATGACAAGAACACACAAGTAATCTAAACATTTATTATTAGTCCACTGTAGCTTCTTTCTGCATGCAACTTCTTACCCAAGATAGAATTTCGAATTCTTATTTTTCATTTAGAATTTTCTCTGCCTATTGGTTTGATGACATAGGGATGATTTTACAAAGAAAGGGAGGCAAAAAATTAGAAACATTGAAAACAAGTTATAAGTAATTTCTTGGAGGAATTTATATATTAGATGGAAAGTAGAGGGATGCTCTGATACAGGAGCTAATATGGGTAAAAACTGAACCATTCATTTCAGTGACAAAACCTTGGATGTTTTTCATTCTGTGAAACAAAGGTCCAACAGCCAAGAAAAGTTCTTTACAAAGCAAATAATGGTTGATAGGAACAGAATCTGACTTTAAAGACTAATTATGTTTGGAAGTAGCCTAGGAGTCCATAAACAGATGACTGGATAAAGAAAATGTGGCACATATACACAATGGCGTACTATTGAGCCATAGAAAAGGAATGCAATCCAGTTATTTGCAACAACATGGATGGAAATGGAGATTATCATGTTATGTGAAATAAGTCAGGCACAGAAAGAGAAACCTCACATGTTCTCACTTATTTTGGGGAGCTAAAAATCAAAACAATTGAATTCATGGTCATAGAGAATAGAAGGATGGTTACCAGAAGCTGGAAGGTGTAGTGAGTGGGGTTTGAGGGGGAGGTGAGGATGGTTAACGGGTATGAAAATATAGTTAGAAGAGTAAGATACTATTTGATAACACAATAAAAAGACTATAGTTGATAACTGTACATTTAAAAATAATTTAAAGAGTATAATTGGATTGTTTGTAGCTCAAAGGATAAATGCTTGAGGGGATAGATACCCCATTTTCTACGATGTGCTTATTTCACATTGCATTCCTGTATCAAAACATGCCATGTACCCCATAAATACATACACCTATCTACCCACAAAAATTTAAAAAAATATAGAATATTAAAGAAAAAAAGACAAATTATGTGCTTTGCTTGAGTGATATCATTAACAGACAAAAAACATCAACAAAAATCTATCACATTTAGTAGCCAAGTGAGTATCTAAACTTTCAATTCGAGTCTCACACATTGCAAGACTGTCTCTGGTATCAATGGCAGCAGCAACATTTGTTACCAGCAGACTTATACTATTTTAAACTATTAAAATGCTGTGTTGCATAAAAAATAGAAATTACCTTTTGTGTAACACAGATCTCTTAATAATGAGCTCTTAGATTCCATTTTATTTATTGCTTTAAAATGGAAAATTAATCCATAGGCGTCAAAAGTTGACATTGAAAAGGTGAATTAAATATTAAATATATTTAATCAAAAACACCCATCTTAATTATTTGTCAGGATCCCATCAGTTTCTATGCATTTTATGACATTATTTTTTTGAATGTGTTAGAATCTAAGAAATTAGTTTGATATAAAGAGTATTTTAAGACTCAGAATAATTGTTGCCAACGTCATCAGGTAACGTTTAAAACATCCTGGATCCTTATTCCAAGAGTGAAGAGCCGTAAGGCATCAGGGCATTTTAGTACCTTGAACTTTCAGTGGCATTTAGAAACTCTCCGAAGGAAGTAGCGTGGTGACTTTTATGTGTTAATGTTTCCAAAGGCTTTCAGAATGTCATGTGATAAGAACTCAAAAATTTTTGCAGCGGCCAGCTTTCCAGCAGCTTGCTTCTGCTTTTTAGTGTTGAAATACATGAGACCTTAGTCGTTAAAAGCCTCCCAATATTTACCAACCACAAACTTGCTTTCTGTATTTTTTCTTCCAAGTGAATCCCGTATCTTAAGGATGCCTATTTAACCTTTTTGCTCTGCAATGGCTGTCTTCTCTGAAAGTGTTATTAATGAGTATGGGCTTTTAATAGGAAAAACAAGGGAAGCAGAATTAACAGGAGGAGAGGTCCTAATGATACAATCTAGTCAGAGTAATGGACACAGTTTCCTGGTGGACTTCTAAAGGATTGTAAGCAAGTAAGTTTACTCCACAGATAAATTTAACATTTTCTAAAAGTTTACTCTGAATATTATGTTTAAAAGTTTACAGCCTTTTTCCTGCATTTTTGCCAATTAACAACCATGCCTTTGTTTAATCTTAATATGACCAGGATGAAACAGTATTAAATAATTGTTAAAACAGGGCGTTAAGAAACACAAATGCAGCAGTCATCCTTTCATGATAATTATTATAGGCTGGAGCAAATTATTGTACCGTGAACCGATTTTAGTAGTTTTTAACATGACAGATTTTAGATCCAGTCTTTTACTGAATCATTTTGTAGAACTGAAATCTCTGAAAATCACTGTGATGCCTTTAGATTGGACAGCAGAAAATAAAATGTGTCTCAACAAGTACTCCTGACCTTTAAAGGCTTCAGGAAGTATGTGGAGGTAAGCACTTCCCTGAGGTGTCATCGTCTCTGAGGGCAGAAAAGGGATCCAGCTGCTAAGTGACGTTCTAATTCTCATGGTTGGGCTTGTTGTCTGGAAAAAGAGTCATGCTCCATTTAGTAATTCCAGTGTTTCTTCCTCTTCCTGTAAAGAATGGTGTGGGAGCAGGGAATATTCATTCACAAAAAATGGAATAGAAATATGTATCCCGTGGGAAGGAGCCATTTATAGAACTGTCTAAAAATACGTATTTGGGCAGGTCAGATGATATTTTGCAATATTACTGTGATGACCATTAAGTGTGTATGCTGGCTTTGAATATGTGTTCATTTCTGAAGCAGGAGTCATTTTGAAGTACTAGGAACATGGGGTTGCCAAAGAAATAAATTGTTATATGGCTAATTTCTTTGTATCTAGTTCAAACCAGCTCCCCCAAGCAGAACTCATGGATATCTGAGAAATTTAAAAAGTAATAGTCTACTTAAGATTCCTTACCAATGACATTATCCTCATAATATAGTATTACAAATTATAGTCTTTTTAAATTTAGTACATAATTTTGACTTATTAAATAGGTCCTAAAAGGACCTGAGCAAGGGAAAACTAAGACATTGCAGGAGAAATCCAGATAATAGAGCTCATGCAGCACAGCTGACTAGAAAATTGATCAATCTTGGATTCTGGTTGCTGATTTGGGGCATGGAGAAGTTTTCCTCACCATAATAGGGGCTGTCTGAGAATGGGCACTGGTTGGAATGTAAGAAACAGACTGTACATAAAAGCCCGGGTCTCCACATCCCTAGTCCTTGTCACACATCCACTGTGTAGTCTTGATTTTAACCTCTTTAAACCTCAGTTTCAAATCCAGGAGTGAGAGCTAAATAATTCACCCATTTTTTTCTGGCTCTAGATTCTAATTTCATGTTTTATTATCTTTTGCTCTCCCTCAGTTGTGAAAGAGGACTGCATTTTCTAGATAAAAGCAGATTTTCATGTTCATTCATGCCAATATTTCAGCTGAAAATTAACTACAGTTTTGTTTTCTGAAAGTGATCACTAGACTTTCTGGCTTTCATTTATTTTTATCTGGGAGACATAATGATGTGTCATGCCCCATCCTTTAGAGAGAAGCAACATCTAGCTTAAGGGTCAAAATGGAGAGGGCTGAGGTCGCACTCTTTCTGAGTGTCTGCATGAGAGGCTGTTTTTTTCCTGGGACAAAGCCAAGTTATCCCAAATGTTTACCACCTCATTTCTTTAGACTTCCCAAAACCATCTCTCCATATATGCAGGTACAGCTAGGGTGCTTTTCTTTATTGAAACAAGTGTGTAATTTAAGATGATAAAAAAGAAAAATTAAGGCTTTATGTTAAATAGTATATTTACAGTTTATAAAAGAAAATCACAATAAGGATTGAGTTTTTTTGTTGCTGTTGTTTTTCAGACAGAGTCTTGCTCTGTCACCCAGGCTGGAATACAATGGTGCAGTCTTGGCTCACTGTAACCTCTGCCTCCTGGGTCAAGTGATTCTCCTGCCTCAGCCTCCCAAGTAGCTGGTATTACAGGTGCCTGCCACCATGCCTGGCTAATTTTTGTATTTTTTAGTATAGACAGAGTTTCACAATGTTGGTCAGGCTGATCTCGAATTCCTGACCTCAGGTGATCCACCCACCTTGGTCTCCCAAAGTAGTGGGATTACATGTGTGAGCCACCGCACCCAGCCCAAGAATTAAGTTATTTATAAGGAGCTCAATCCTAGGCATCTCCCCAGATACTTTCTAACCATATCTTCTTCCCAACTCCCCATAATGAAATCAATGGCAATCTCTTCTAAGTGCTTCCTGTTCTAAAGCTTTTCTTGGCTAATCTTCACCAATTTTTTTTTTTCAGGAAACTTTAACCCTACCTATTTCTTGATTATATTCTCCTTCCATAGTGCTTTTTCCCAAATATAAGTCTTACTTTCTGGATTCTTGAAGAGCAAAAATTTTATTCATATAATGAATAAATATTAACAGACTTCTGGAATGCCCCTTTCTTAGGATGGAGAGGAAAAATAACCTCATCTCCAAGTTAATGTCTTTATCTTTATCCTAAATCAGAAAAATGAAGATCATGTTCTGTTACCACTAGCAAACATATCCAAGTCACACAGCACCAAAGTACGTTAGCAGCGGAGAATTAGTATGAGTCTGCAGTAGCCTCAATTCTTGCCTCCTCAGAAGAAAGAAGTCAACCCAGGGGCATAAGAGCCAGAAAGACCGAGGCAAGTTTTGGAGCAGTTGTTAATGTTTATTTAAAAGCTTTCTAATAGGAATGAAAGGAAATAAAGTATACTTGGAGGAAAGCCAACTGAGTCACTTGAGAGATCAAGTGTCTGGTTTGACCTTTGACTTGGTGTCTTATACGTTGGCGTTCCACATCGCACTGGCCTGCCAGCACTTGGGAGGGGCTGCAGGTGCATTGTGTTTACCGGTGTTATATGCATATTGACTTGAGGCATTCTTCCCTCACGAGTCAACTGTTCCTACAAGGTCACATAGTGGTTAAACGCCACAATTTTGCCTCTTAGTGCACACACTTGAGCTCATTCGCCTAACTCTTGAGATCTCATCAGGAAGCTGCTGAGCACCAGTATCAGGTGTTTCTATTTATTGGGAAACTGTCTTTTGCCGGCACTGGCTGTGACCAATTACTATTTTAGAGAGACAAGTAACAACTACCCAACCATCACCTGATGGTTGCTTGACATTCCTGGTTGGTGTTGGAGGAGGTGGCTCTCCTTCCCTGCTTATGTCTGGCTACCTACTGCAACATTCAACTGAAGAGATACTACCCTGTTTTTTCCCACTATCCTGATCATTTGGAGGTTTCTGTCCTATGTGGAAGGAGGGGATGCTACATGAAAGTAGTTCAAAGAAAGAACTCAGTAAAATCCAGCTTTAGGAATAAAATGCAGGAGTCAACTAAACCATCATATAAGCAGAGCCAAGTCTTGACTGCAGTGTCAACCACAGAGAGTAAATTTGCTGGAATATCTACGGTTTCCCCTGGTCGGGAAGTGAGGGACACAAGTTATGCCTAAATTTTGCCAGGCCTGATTTGTGTTTTGAATTCGTTTCTTGGGAGTAGAGTCTAATTATCTCATTTCCATGGACTATCTTCTACCAAATCACTGAAGTAACCTCTAGTTACATTTCGGTTCTAACATTTAATATATCTGGCATCTGGGTAGCCAAAATAATGCTTTGCCATATGTATTAGTCCAGTTTCACACTGCTATAAAGAACTGCCTGAGACTGGGTAATTTACAAAAGAAAGAGGTTTAACAGACTCGCAATTCAGCACGGCCTCGGAGGCCTCAGTAAACTTACCATCACGACAGAGGTGAACGGGAAGCAAGACACTTCTTCACAAGACGGCAGGCAGAAGAAACGCCAAACAAAGGAGAAAAAAGGCCCTTATAAAGCCATCAGATCTCGTGAGAATTCATTAACTAGCATTGGAACAGCATGGGGGAAACCACGCCCATGATTCAATAACCTCCACCTGGTCTCTGCTTTGATGCCTGGATCATGGGGATGACAATTCAAAATGAGATTTGGGTGAGGAAATAAAGCCTAACCATATCACCATATATAAATATGTTCATTTATGAGGTTCTTTAAGTGTTGTTTGGGTTTGAGAGTACTATTCTCTCCAAACACAGACAAATTCTGCACCAATTTAGAAATAAATAGAAGGGGCCAGATGCTGTTGCTCATGCCTATAATTTCAGCACTTTGGGAGGCCGAGGCGGGTGCATCACTTAAGGCCAGGAGTTGGAGACCAGCCTGGCCAACATGATGAAACCCTGTCCCTACTAAAAACACAAAAATTAGCCAGGCATGGAAGTGCACCTGTACTTCTACTATTCGGGAGGTTGAGGTAGGAGAATCACTTGAACCTGAAAGGTGGAGGTTACAGTGAGCTGGGAGATCGCCTGCTGCTGCATTCCAGCCTGAGCAACAGAGTGAAACCCTGTCTCCAAAAAAAAAAAAAAAAAAAGAAAGAAAAGAAAAGAAAAGAAATAGGAGGGCTAACTGTAGACAAAATTGTAATATTGATTTATATCTGACACCGCTAAATTAGAACATTTCTCTTGTACCTGAGACCACTATGGGTTTCTTCACATGTGCAGGCACTGGAACTTATAAGTAGATAGTCGAGTTTGCAAAGCAGGCAAATTCTTCATTAACTGCCCTACCTCCAGCTACACAGAGAGCTCAAGAGGAAGGGCCTCTTATGGTCAACAAGCGTGAGCATATTGATGGTGGCCATTAGGAAAAACAGCGTAAATCAATGTAAGTCAGTCTCCCACGATCACACCAATCATGTAATTCACTCTTCCTACTAAGGGAAACAGCAAGTGGGAAGCCAGAAAAAGGGTAAGGGTCTCTTTGCAAAACTATCATTTGAGTGTAAGTTCTTGTTTTATGAACTAAGTAGAAGATGGACGGGGGAAAGGATGGTTTCCCTTACAATGGTAAGAAGGTTAATAACTTTCAGCAGATTAACCTGAATTTATACCATGAACTGAATATTAATTTTTAAAAATTAATGATTATAAAATCTGGATCTGGCCGGGCATGGTGGCTCAAGGCTGTAATCCCAGCACTTTGTGAGGCTGAGGCGGGCAGATCAGGAGGTCAAGAGATCAAGACCATCCTGGCCAACATGGTGAAACCCCATCTCTACTAAAAATACAAAAATTAGCTGGGCGTGGTGTCATGCACCTATATTCCCAGCTACTCAAGAGGCTGAGGCAAGAGAATTGCTTGAACCCGGGAGGCAGTGAGCCAAGATTGTGCCACTGCACTCCAGCCTGGCACCTGGCGACAGAGTGAGACTCTGTTTCAAAAAAAAAAAATCTGGATCCTACCTAATAATTTTAATAGCACTGCTCTTTGTTTCTTTCCTCAGACTTTGTGGTGTATTCCTTCTTTTATTTATTAACAGATACTAGGGATATGGCAGTATCTTTGAAGAAAGCAAGATATTTCAGGAAAGAAAGAAGTGAGCAAAGAGCTTCAATATACCGTGGACGGTGTTGCAACTGAGGAGAAGGATGAGAAGGCCTCAGAGGTGGTGGTACTTAAAAAAAAACCTTGAGACTGGGCACAGTGACTTACCCCTGTAATCCCAGCACTTTGGGAGGCTGAGACAGGCAGATAACCTGAGGTCAGGAGCTTGAGACCAGGCTAGCCAACAATATGAAAACTTCATCTCTACTAAAAATACAGAAATCAGCCAGACATGGTGGCGGGTGCCTGTAATCCCAGCTACTTGGGCGGCTGAGGCACAAGTATCACTTGAACCCAGGAGGCAGAGGTTGCAGTGAGCTGAGATGGTGCCATTGCACTCCAGCCTGGGCAGCAAAAAGGAAACTCTGTCCCCACTCCACGACAAAAAATCTTGAAAGATGAATAGCCAATCAAGGGGCAGGCAAAGCGAGGGGACAGGATTCAACGCAGAGAGAGTAACATGCCTAAAGTTGTGGAAAAGTGATACTGTTTCAGGATTTAAAATCAAAGTAGGATTTTAAAAGGCTAGAGATGGAGTATAAAACAAAAAATTCTTAGCAGAAAGACAATTTCAGTCAAATTTCCTTTACTTCCCTCTCATTTGCTTACTCAGTGCCAGGACATATTTTTATCCTGTCAAGTCTCATGTAATGTTTCAAATGAAACATTGGTTTCTGACACTTCAACATATATTCTACAATAAGATGAAATTTTCATAGTTCAGATCTATCTCTTTTTTGCAGACTCTAAAATAAGAAGGATTTAAATAATAGAAGAGAAATGTATTCTTAAATATATAAATCCAAAAGATGGCCAATCTCTAAGATTTTATGAATAGTCTACTTTCATGGACTATTATCAAGAATTATCTAAGAATTACTCAAAATTAAATTGCAATTACCTACATGAATAAAGAAGTCTTAGAATGCTATATTTTTCTTCAGGGCATTAAAAATAAGCATTAAAGATTGTATGTTCTCTGCATCTCTCTTGATTCATGCAGGCAACATCCTCAATTGCTATAGGGAAGCTATTCACATGCAGTAAATATTGCATTTCCAAAAGTAATACAATTGTATGTCACACCCTTTTCTTCCAGATTGGGCAGATTTTATTTTTCAGATGATTCTACCAGGAGATCTCTCTTTTGACAGTGCAAGAGAAGGATGAATTAAAGTTTATTTAAATGCCCAGTAGTCTAAGAAATGGAAAATAAATAAAGGCTATTTTTATTACAATGTAGAATTCTATCAAAGCTATAGATTCCTGAATAATAACTTTAAAGTTTCCTGAAGAAACTTTTGCCCTGAAAGGATAGACCACCATCCCAGTATGTAGTCTCTTATAGGCCTTTTTTTTTTTTTTTTTTTTTTTTTTGAGATAGGATCTCACTCCCATTACCCAGGCTGGAGCACAGTGGCACAATCAAGGTTCACTTCAGCCTCGACCTCCAGAGCTCAGGTGATTCTCCCACCTTAGCCTCCCAAGTAGCTGGGACTGCAGGTGCATGCCACTATGCCTAGCTATTTTTGTTGTTGTTGTTAGCTATGGGGTTTTACCATTCTGCCCAGGCTGGTCTCAAACTCTGGGGCTCTAGCAGTCTGCCAGCATCTGCTTCCCAAAGTGCTAGGATTACAGGTGTGAGCCACTGTTCCTGGTGGAGACCCAATTGTCATAAATATGTTGTGTGTTGAAAATGAGCAAACAACTGACTATTAAATCATAGGTTCAATATAAAGTAATGATTTGGATGTCTCAAAACAATCATTTGCTAAAGAATTTAATTTTGTATTAAAATGTATACTATTTCATTAGGCATATGGAGTGACAAGTTTATTTAACTAGGTTTTAATAAAAATAACAATATGTAATAATACCTAAAAAAATCAAATGGAAGAAAGGAGATTAACTAAGAAAAAGAAGAATTGTCTTTCTTCCACCCTGCCACCCAGTCCTCATCTTTTATAGCCTCCCCATCTTTCTTTTCCCCAACCCATCAAGAAGAAAACACTGTTACCAGTTACGAGTGTTTTGTATATTCTATTTAAAAACCCTCTAGATTATACAGGTTCATATGTGATCTATCTATCTATCCTTTTTTAACACAAATATCCTATTCTATAGTCTAATTTTGTTTGCCCTTAATATATCTTTGGTATCATTTCATATTAATGAATAAAGAACGACTCTTTTGGCTTTTTATACTGCAAGCTTGGTGCTCCTCCACCGTATAAATAAGCCATAATTTTATTTTATGTATATAGATCTTAAGGGTACAAGTGCAGTTTTCATACATGGATATATTCCACAGTGGTGAAGTCTGGGCCTTTAGTGCAACCATCACTCAAATAGTGTATGCTGTACCCACTAGGTAATTTCTCATCCGTCATCACTCCCATATCTTCCCATCTTTCTGAGTGTCCAGCGTCTATTTTTACATTATCTGTGTCCATATATACACATTATTTAGCTCCCACTTATCAGTGATAATATACAGTATTTGACTTTCGGTTTCTGAGTTATTTTACTTAAGATAAAAATGAGCCATAATTTTAGAAATGGCTGTTTCCTAAATAATATACATGTTTGGTTAGAAACTACACTGGCTTTTAAAGGCTTAAAATAAAAAATTCCATTGGCTGTCAACTCTATCTCAATTCCATTGCATTTCTTGGAATAATTTCATAAACAAAGAAAGAGCTCCCCCCAAAATATAGGGGTCTCAGTTCCTCTGCTCTGCCTCAGGAAGCTTTAAAATCTTGAGAAAACAAACTCTCAAAATACTTAGATCCCTGACATGCTAAAATGAAAGTCAGTAAAATTATTGATGGATATTTCTTCCATCTTAACACTTAATCAGTACTTTCAAAAAGTTTTATGTTGAACATGTATTAATTCAATACCTGGTCTTTATAAACTTCATAATAAACAACTTTAAGAAGACTGTAAGGTCAGGGAAAATTCTTGATTAGAGGAAGTTCCTGTATTTGACCACTCACTAGCACGAGTCATAGATATCATCTGCAGACCTCTGCCTGTTGCTCAATAAAATGGGATTCTTGAGTCAGCAAGTAAATTCCTGAGATAGTCTATTGGAATTTCTTGTGTCCTTCTCAGGTTTTTATTTTAAGACCATCAGCGGGAATTATTTCCCACAATGGAACTTAGGGAGAGGACTGATCTCAAAAGTTTATTTAGTTCCAAGCCTGTCATGTCATAAACCCACAAAGTCAACACCCACTACCAGAGCTCACAAAGCAATGTAAATAACAGTATAGAGTCCCCACTCTTCTGAGCCACTTAACTCTCAGAAGCTCCACAAGCTGCCACCCAAAGATTGAGGCTTCTCCTAGACATCTTGGTTTAAGACATAGCCCACTCCTTCAACTTAATAAAATTTAAATGTTTTGTTTAACTTTTTAAATTTTTTATTTTTTATTTTTATTTTTATTTTTTTTGAGATGGAGTTTTGCTCTTGTTACCCAGGCTGGAGTGCAATGGCACGATCTTGGCTCACCGCAACCTCCGCCTCCTGGGTTCAGGCAATTCTCCTGCCTCAGCCTCCTGAGTAGCTGGGATTACAGGCATGTGCCACCATGCCCAGCTGATTTTTTGTATTTTTAGTAGAGATGGGGTTTCACCATGTTGACCAGGATGGTCTCGATCTGTTGACCTCGTGATCCACCCGCCTCGGCCTCCCAAAGTGCTGGGATTACAGGCGTGAGCCACCGCGCCCGGCATTTAAATTTTTTATTTTTAAAAATCGTTGACGTCTTCACTATCCCCAAATTTAGATTCTCCGTGGGGCTTTGTGTTTCTCAGACAATGCTTTTCTATTTGTTTTCCTCTTTACTCATGCCCTTTATCATGTAACAGCATTTTACTGAAACTGCTACTAGAACTTGATAGTGTAGAACTATATTCTGAAGGATTACAAATGGAGGAAAATAATTTAGTGTGTCTGTAACCATATTTTGTTTTGGTAGGAAAAAAAAACATACCTAATCAAATTCAGTGTAGCTAATGTCTTCTCAATAATACAGCCTTCCTTATTCTTGATGTTGACACTGGATATTATAAAGGTTTCAGCGTGGGTTTCTCCCTTATTAGATGCCACTGCATGCCCTAATGCTTCTCTGTCTTACAGTAAGGGCTACTGAATTCAAAGCCAAAGGTCAGGGCCCTTTCCCAAATCTGGATCCTGCCTCCAGGAATTTCTGCCCACAGATCGGCTGCATATAGAAAGTTCTCCTAATGTCCTGCACTTCGGAATTATTTGCAGTACTGCTTCACTCACTGGGCTAAACCTCCTGATATCAATCCACATATTACATTCATGGGAGCTTGCTATGCCCATTAGGTACTATGCTGTCATCTGAGGCAGCATCTGTAGCAAAATGAGTTTGCCTGTGTCCTCTCCCACTTTAAAGATCAGTCTTTGGCTGGAACTTGGTTATCCATTTCTTAACAGCTTGCATTGTTCCCGTTGTAGCATACCTCATTCCTGAGTCTACCAGAGTTACCAAAATAATATTTTAGGAAATTCTTCATAGCGACTAAGTCTCCCTTTTCTGGCCAGGTACTCATATCTTGGGCTGTCAGTGTTGCAATTGATAAAGCTGTGTTCTCAAGGAAGATATTGATTCCTCCAAGACAGGACTGATTGTCTGTACTCTTTTTGTCATAATACCTTCTATTTACACTAATAAGCACTTTTCATATTATATTGCAATTGACTGTCAAAAATTGTGTCCTGTTCACTATTATCATAGTCTGGTGTCTAGCACATTGCCTGGCATGTAAAAGTGCTCTGTAAATATTTGCCAAATAAGTAAATGAATGAAAGTTGGAGCTTAAGGAGAAAGAAAATCATAGAGAATGAAATGTGAGGAAGCAGAGAGCAATAGATATGCAACATAATCACCACAGATAATTTCTCCAAAAGGTTTTTGAGTTAGAAATTAGTCTGGCAGATAACCATGAGGAAACCTTGTATAAACTTGCCCATGTATGGCAATACAATAAGTGGCAATGAGTGACATGGATTCTGAAATAAAGAACAGGGCAATTTTTGAGAAAAAATGTGTTATAAAGAACAGTTGGGGAAGGAATATAAATGCACGTTATCACAGATTGTTTCAGAGGCACTAACATGCAAGATGGCAAAATGATATTAAAAGAATAGATAATCCAATGTGCTGTGCTGTGTGTGTGTTTCTTTTTAAGGGATGGCTTTAATGAAAAAAACTATGATATAATGTTAGCTGGAAACTAATGATGTAAAAATGCATACATGATACAAACACACCACAACTGCAAAAAAAAAAAAATGTGTGGGGTGAAAAAGAAGGGAAAGTTCTCAAAATAGCAACAGAACAGAAAGAATTATGGGTGACGTTTTCTACTTTTTAATATTTTTCAAAATCTTAATAAATGTATATTTCTGTAATTATTTACAGTTTCTGTCCTATTTTTTTACATACATTAATTTATTGAACATAAAAATGTAGTTCCCATAGCAACTGGACAGGTTGCAAATCTGTTTCCTTGAGTAAATATAACATTAACCATTAACTCTTTCAAAACAATACGGCAATAAACTCATCCTGAAATAGTTTTTAGTGAAAAAACCAATATCACCATGCCTTTAAGATGAGCACTAATTATTTTCAAAGAAAAATATTTTAATATTTTAAGATATTTTAAGACAGAGATTGGTGTTTTTCTCTTCTCTATAACAAGTGTCTTCAGGAAGTATGAGTACTCACACATGTTGAGTAAGGGTCCTTATCTATCCTTTTCTATCTACAAATGCACAACCATGTATGCATATACATAAACTCATAACACAGACACACATATGTCAGGGGTCATATATGAGTCCAGAGCTAGCTTTGAAAAAGGAAAACGTATATAAATGAGGTCTAATTGGGCAAATAAACTATTTACAATCTCTATAAGTCAAATAGAAGATTAAAAATACACCTGTGGACATATTTATATGTATATGTATCAAGTGTATACATATATGTACCCTTGCATTCAAGGATCTAAGTATATAATAAGATATATCTGATTATTTCTCTACTTTTATTTTTCAAATGGTAGGGAAACTGAGATATATGGTACTAGCGCAACTTTTACAGTTTAAATTGTATCCATCTTACCTTTAATAATAGGGTTACAGAATTTTAAAAATCAAATTATAAGCATTTGTATGAATAAAATAGCTATTGTTTCTGATCATCATATCACAACTAAAATCACAGATGATATGACTTCAGGGAAATGTCCATTGAAAGATCGTTCAACTTACATTAACAGAATACTGGCCACCAGAAAAATTAGTAGAACATCAATTATTAGAACATCCTTCCTTTTAATTTGTTTTTGAATTGTAAATATTCATTATGACCATCATGTGAAAAAAATGTATCTTGAATTATAATAGCTTCTGCAATGCATTCTCTGGCTTCAATAATTAAGTTTCAAACCCACAGAAATTAATTGGGTTTAATAACAGAACTTCATAGAATGTAAAGTTTTCAAATATGGATGAAAGAATGTAATGAGGTTAAAATTTACGTTAAGCCTTAATTAAAAAATATATACATATCAGAATATCATAAGAAACCCATAGAAAAATCAGAATTTTGCTCTTCATGTAGGTGGTAAATATGATATGAATTTTATTAAATCACTTATAAAACATTTAGACAATTAACTAACAAATAACGAGTTAACATTTACATTTTAGTCTTTTCACATCATAGAAGTTTGTTTCCTACACGTGTCACACTCTGATTCCTGTGTTAATCATCCCTATGTAAGTGGATTTCCCAATATGTGGTGATTCAGGGACCTAGGGTTATTCCCCTTTGTTGCTTCATCTCACAAGGTGTTGGAGCTCCTCCACATATATTTGACAAATTGGGAGAAAAGAGCATAGGGAAGGCACATCTACATATTTTGTAAATACATTGGTCCAGTAGTGATACAGCGTATATCACTGCCACTCACATTCCACAAGCAACAACTACTCACACAACCCATTGTGTTGCAAAAGTAGTATACAGTTGCTAGCTAGGAAGACACTTCCCAGCAAACCTCAATACTACAGAAGGAAACTATGAATTTTCGTGGATAATATCATCATATCTACCTCCCCAGCAATGATAGTAACAATATTTTATTAATATTTGGTTACTTTGAGACAGATAGTATATTCTTTGATATGCTTAATATATATAATTTAACAACCCTATGGGCTAAGAAATATTCTTGTAAGTATATTATACATGAGGAAATAGGCACAGGAGCTGTTCCAGAATATTTTTTACAAAAGGACTTTCTTATGATAGAAATTGAATCTTATTCTAATTTTTCATTAGAAATGATAATTTTTACTTACATACAATATCAAAAGGTAGTGTGTATGTAAATATAGATCACAAAATAAATATTTTATTTTAAAAAGTAATGTTGAATGTATCATGAAACAATAATTAATTTTCCTTTTTATAGTCAATCCCACTTTTTTCATATATAAATTTGTTGATTAGTAAATGTTTTCAAACGCTGTTTGTAACACACACTAAAAATTCAATTGTTGTATTGTGTGTTTCTATCATGTGGAAAGATAATTACCGAACTGAGTGAAATGTCAATTTTCTTTATACACAAATACTTCTAATTTGAATAATTTAACCCAAGGACTTTGATGATTTCTGTCAGTCTGCTTTGGATTTGAGCAAATTAGGAACAAGTTAACTATTTACTTGACGAATTAGCAGCCTGCTTGTGGTCATTAAAGACACATTATTTTAGAATGACTATAAATTTTCAAAATTGCCGAAGTTATAACTTATACTAGAAGATATTTAAGAGAACACACAGATATTATTTTTCTTTTCCATTTTTACATATTGTTATGTTACATTCTATTATTGCTCTTACCAGCCATATAATTAAATATCAAGGTTCATAATGCTTGTAATTCTACAGAGTTTTGAATTAGTTAGGTTTGTATTTTATTACATTCAACAGAGAACACAACCTATAGGTGCTTAATCAGGTAGGTTACCCATATTTCTCATATAATAAAATAGCTGAGGGTAGTGGTCCAGAATGGTGCAGCATATTCATGATGTTGTCAAATCCCCAGGCTCCTGTTTTTCTGCTCCCACCATCTTAAACATGCATTCTTTCATCATGGTTGCAAGCTTGATCCTATGCTGCCAGCGTAGAACACATTTGTGTTCTAGACAGAAAGCAGTAAGGAAACGCAAATGGCAAAAATGCTTTGTCTTAGCAAGTTTTACATTTTTAGTTAGGAAGGAACACCTTCCCTGGGCCTTCTTCCTGCATTCCACTGTCTAGTACTGGGCCTCGTAGCCACTTGTAGCTACAAGGGAGTCTGTTTTTAGCTAGATACCTTATTGCCTCAAATGAAAATCAGAGTTCCCTAAGGAACAAAACATTAAACTAGTAGTGGCCTATTTCAATTCTTGAGAACCATATCTAACATTTTGACTTTTAAATTTTACTTTTGAAGTTAAGAAAAAACCATGCAGCCAAACTTTCCTGAGTGACAATAATTTATTCTTTTGACATCTTTCAGATATTTTCAAATACACCGCGAAAGTTGCCACTTAATACATTAGATGCTTTGTAAAAATAGGTTTGTTGCCATTTTAAAACTTTTCTGAAAAAGATAATTTAACTCAGATAGGGCTTTGATTCATTAAAAGTTCTGGCCCAGTGAAAATTTTATTTTGATTTTTTGAATAACTTTTTATGTTAGTCTTGAAATGTGTTTTATCACTTTCAATTATATTTTCAAGTCTTATCAAAATGTTTTGCTATGTTATTTATTTAACACTATATGTTTTGAAGAACTTGTTGTGATTACTGACACAAACTATTTGTCCAAATGCTCACAACATAGTAAATCAGTATTAAAGTAGAAATAATAAAT
Source organism: Sapajus apella (assembly GCF_009761245.1). Lineage (NCBI taxonomy): Eukaryota > Metazoa > Chordata > Mammalia > Primates > Cebidae > Sapajus > Sapajus apella. The sequence goes on from NW_022436980.1 coordinate 14,870,403, forward strand.
ATTATCCTTTTATAATTATATTTTTACTTTTATATCTTTTTAAAACTGCTTTCCTTCTACTTTATTTCAGGAAATAAGAACAAACAAGTTAGTCTTAAATTTTATAGAATCATGGCTGTATTTTGAAAAGATGAAAGCATATATCTTACTATGAGAAGCTAGAAAACAATACTGGTTGAATATGTAGCTGAAACATATAAACAAGATATAGTTTTGAGATCATCTCTGAGTTTAGAGTATATGCCAAGGCAGGCCTTATTGTGGTGGTGTATTGAGACCTAACTATACACACAACAAGGCCCATCTAAGAGGTCAGGAAGTTGGTACTTCACCTCTCCCAACTCTGTTATTTATTTAGTCTTTAAGTAGCTTTCCTTGAACAAATACAAAATATAGAAAATAAGAAAGCAGGATTTATTTGATCAATAAAAGTAGTACTTCCTTTTTTGGTCTATACATTGAGAATTATCTTGCTTAAAAATATAGAAATTGGTATTAACTCATTCTACGTAAAACCTCGGGAAATTAATCATTGTTATTATTTCTGATTTATGCTTGAATATTCTTTAAAAATTGGAAAAAAAAAACCATGTTTTCAGGCATTAGCATCCTGTCTTCAGGTTCAATTCTTTGTAGATGCTCTCAACCATTTTCACATGTAACCAGTATTTAATATTCTTTATTACCTTGGATTTGAATCCTATAGAACTAAGAGAACATTTCAGACTTGCTCATTTTAGTCAATTTAAATTCTCCCTAGTTTAGACTCAACATCCATTACTGTGCATTGCTCTACATATAGAACAAATTGTAAATTTAGTTAATTCTCTCACATCTATTTACATGGACAACAACAGAAACATACTAACACCATTTATTGTTTCTAATATGTCAAGCCCTATGTTAAGTACATGGTTATCTCATGTAATCTTCACAGTAGTCCCAGCTATTACCATTTTCCAGATTAAAAATCAAAGATAGGCTGGGCGCGGTGGCTCAAGCCTGTAATCCCAGCACTTTGGGAGGCCGAGGCGGGTGGATCACGAGGTCAAGAGATCGAGACCATCCTGGTCAACATGGTGAACCCCATCTCTACTAAAAATACAAAAATTAGCTGGGCATGGTGGCGCACGCCTGTAGTCTAGCTACTTGGGAGGCTGAGGCAGGAGAATTGCTTGAATCCAGGAGACGGAGGTTGCGGTGAGCCGAGATCGCGCCATTGCACTCC
>NW_022436980.1:14871730-14956628 GCF_009761245.1 Sapajus apella
TTTTTTTTTTTTTTTTTTGAGACGGAGTTTCGCTCTTGTGACCCAGGCTGGAGTGCAATGGCGCGATCTCGGCTCACCGCAACCTCCGCCTCCTGGGTTCAGGCAATTCTCCTGCCTCAGCCTCCTGAGTAGCTGGGATTACAGGCACGCGCCACCATGCCCAGCTAATTTTTTGTAGTTTTAGTAGAGACGGGGTTTCACCATGTTGACCAGGATGGTCTCGATCTCTTGACCTCGTGATCCACCCGCCTCGGCCTCCCAAAGTGCTGGGATTACAGGCTTGAGCCACCGCGCCCGGCCTAATAGCTTTTCTTAATCAGGTGGCTTTAAGCATACCGTCTGGATTCTGAAGGCAGAACAGGACAAGAAGAGACAGAGTAGCATAAGGAGGATCTGTATGAAGTCTACAAGCTAAAGAGAAGTTGTTTTATTTGACGATTCCCAGAAGACCAGATATTATCCTAGAAAATTCTACGACTAATCCTAAAATGTAAATAACATTTAGAAGTAGCCTCAGGTCCTATAATGTGTGTGTGTGGTGGAGGTGGGGGTGGGGGTTGGACAGGTGCTGGGAGAAGGTAATGAATAAGAGTTTGCCTCAGAGTCTTCCATCTTAAGAAGAAGTTTAAGTTGTACTGAGGCACCTTGCCTATCAATAACTTTTGTTGCAGACCTTAGCCTGGGGAAACATTTAATTTTGTAAGATTTGGGGTTGTTTTCTCACGTTACTGAAAGTGAGAAAGTAAAAGGTTTGTGCCTTGGGGTTGTTTGCCCAGACTGGGAACTGTGACATTAAGCTCAATCCCATTTTGACTTAGCTGCTTCATTTTTGACTCCTATTACTCCAAATTGGGATTTACTGATCTGTGAATGTCATAACATAACCAGTAAAATAAAACAGACTTAAAGAGAAACATTAGACACTGAGTTCACATTTTCTAGATACAGAAAGTGAAAGGGGAGGTTCTCAAGGATGTATGCAGAAATATTTTCCTAACATGATTTTAAATGTTTGATATTTTTAATTTTTATTTTTAGGTAACTTGACAGGAAGTTAAAGAGAAGTAAAGCAACTAGAAAAAAATTCACCTTATAGCAAAAATTTCAAATAAAAATTTTTGAGTTCTGCCTTATAAATCACTGCATTACTTTACTTGGAAATTCGGTTTATATTGAATTAAATGATTAATGAGGAATAGTTCCAGTTATTTAAAATGAGTTAATTTAATTATTGAGCTTATTTAACAATTTTTCATAAGGTTCTCTTTATATGTTGCTTATAAGGTCAGAACAAGAAAGTTCAGTAACGACTGTGCAATCCAGTTGGCCGCCATTAGCCACATGTATCATTTAAACTTGTATTTTAATTAAATAAAATTTAGGATGCAGTTCCTCAGTAGCATTAGCCATCTTTCAAGTGTTCAATGGTCACATGTGGCTAGTGACAATCTTGTTGGAGAGCCAAGGAGAAACATCACTTCCATGCTTGCAGAAAGTCCACCTAGACCAGAACAGTGAAACAGCATGGGCTCTAAATTCAGATAGACCTCAATTTAAAATAATCAGCTGAAGTTAATGACACAAGTTAATTTATCTGTGTCACAATTTTAATGTTTAATTCACAGGCAACATTTTCTGCATCATGTCATTGTTGTTAGGATTCAACATTGCATTCAACTGCAATGTTGTGGCAGTCTCAGTTCCGAATGTCCCAGTTTAGGAAGTCTGCATTGTGAGAATTAAAAGCATGGGCTCTGAAGTCAGAAAGGCCTGTGTTTGAAGCTAAGTCTGCTCCTAAGCAGCTATGTGATTTGGGCAAACTACTCAATTTTCTAAACACCAATTCTTTAGGCTGAGATAACAATAACTACTACATAACAGGCATTGTAAGAATTAAAGAATTATCTGAGAAAATACACGTAAAATACTTTACATAATGCACGGCACCTATTCAATAGCCACATGCTAGTAAGTGTTCAAAATGTGAATTACCTGTTATATTCAAGACAAATTTGTATACCACAAAATAACTTCCGTAAATTTCGTAAACTAAAACATAGAAAGTATAAAATGCTGCCAAATATAGAAATCACAATTATAGTAATAATTGTCTCTGCTGCTATTATTAAAGAATAAGATATCCCAGTAACTCAATTCAGTCATTATTAAAATATGGTTTTTTCGTCAACATTTTACTGACTGCCAGTGTTTTAAATAATGCTTTTTGTCTCATTATCGTTATTTTGGTTCCTTCACTTCAGAAAGAATAAATTAACAAATATATATTTAATTTATGTTAACATAAACTCAGTACAATAGGATTCCTTTACTGTAATTTCATTTTAAGTAAATAACTATCCTTTTGCCACATACTAAGGTATCTTAAGAGATAATAGGTTGTCTCCTTACCACAGCTCAATTTTGAAAGCTGACATTCACTCTAAGTCCTATGGCCACAAGAGTTAAATTTTAAAATGGACCACAGATGGGATTATTTTATTTTTAAGCACTTCCATGTATGCACATATGCACATTAAATTTACTTCACAGAAAGCCCTTAAGTGTTTTTAAACTCTGTTTGGAAAAGCCTTGAAATTTGAAAAGGAAAGATTTCGATGCCTTGGTTGGTTTGTGGTTTTACCACCATGATTTTTATATGTGTAGATTTTTTAGAGATAATATTTAAACTTTATACTTTCACATTCTCATTTTAATCTATAAATCTCTTACACTGTGTGCATTTTACAAATCATACTGAAATATAGGTGTGTGCATATGGCTTGGAGCAATGAAGTATTTAAGAGACATTTAAGGTTAAAAAAATAAGCATTGGTGTAGTAAAAAAAGGTAAGGCTTATATGATTTATTTAGAAAGAATATTTAAAATGGAAAATAAAAGGTACTTTAAAATACAGAAGAGTCTCACCAAAAAATTTGTGCAAGGCACTTGGTAGAGCATATGTATAATTGTTAAAAATATTATTTTTTCATTTAAGGTTGGTATGCTTTTCAGAAAAGAGTAAAACATCTGTATTGTCAGCAATTCAAACAGTTTCTAGATTGACTACCATGGAACTGAATACTATAGTGAGTTGTTCTGTCTTAAAATGTCAATAACAGTGATGGTTAATGCCCTCAAGAAACAGTAGAACTATAACTGTTGTAGTAAAAGCCATTTAAAGTTTTCCAGGGCTATTATATCCATGCTATTGTGTGTGCTATTAATTAGGTACTTTTTATTTTTTTCCAGTCTTTGACCAGTTTATGAATTTCCTGTCATCTTCGAGTATGAAAAAGTACAATTTCTTAACAAGTGTTTATGCTCACTGTTCCCAAATAATAATTTTAAAATCCTACTCTTATGACTTTGTTGATTTTGGGGGTAAGATGAAGCATTCTTCTTTTTAAAAATTATTTTGTATAGACAGGGTCTTACTCCGTTGGCCAAGCTGGTCTGGAACTCTTGGCCTCAAGCAAACCTCTTCTCTCAGCCTCTAAAGAGCTAAGATTTATAGGCATGAGCCTCAGCACCCAGCCTAAAACATGTAAAAGGCAAAAGAGACATGCTTCATAAAATGTTACTTCTTGGCTGCCTTTTCAAAAAACATATGGAAAAACTGAAAGAATATAAAATACATAAGAAAGTATTGTTCATTCATAGACTACATGTACATAGTAAAAATAAAAAAATAAATGAAGGAATTTACTAAATGTAACTATCTCTTGAACATCATTTGTGTCCAAATCCCTGGTGTTAAACACTGTAGTCTACACAATGATAAATAAGAAAGAGTCCTGGATTCAAAAGAAAATAGTCCAGAGAAGGAAATAAGTCATGAATAAGGCATGAATTTAAGCTACTATATGGTGAAAAGTTTTGTAGTGTTTCATTTGAGGGAGCTATGTCTGGCTGGAAGAATCAGAAAAGACCGTGGAGGAAGTAGAATTTGTGCTTGAGGGACAGGAATCCATAAGGAGGAAGTTTTACAGAGGAATTACCAGAAGTGGTAAATGTAAGTTGTGTACTGAGTACACAAAATATTTCGGTGTGATTGGAATACAATCTGTTAAAAAAAGAATGTTTAGAAATTATTGGGTAAATGTACATCGAATCAAGATCATAGATAACCTAAATGCTGGATACTGCATTGAATAGACAGACAGTTGGTACCCTAAAATCGTTTTGATGATAGGAGCAACAAGAATATTATTTTTGGAAGGCAGAAAGAAAGATTGATATGAGAAGAGATTACATGTGGAATCCAGGTGGGTGATTTTATAATAGCTCAGGGACAGGATGGGGAGCACCTTCCCGTACCAGGGAAGAGCAGTAATGGCACTGAGAAAGTTTATAGGATGCCATGCTCTAGAGGGAGGAATCCATGGCACCTGGCAAACAATCAGGGGTAGATAATAAGGGAGAGAGAGAGAAGCCAAGTAAATCTGAAAATCTGGGACTGGTGTTTAGAAGATGATGCTGATGCTATCAGAACTGTAGAAATTAGAAGTGTAAGAATTTTGGGGGTGGACAGATACGTCAAAATGACAATTAATTTTTACTGATACTTTTAAGAAATATTTATTGATATTCTATTATGTGCCGGAAGCTATGTTAAATGCTGGGGATGAAATGCTGAGTGCAAGCAGATTACAGTTCATTGAGGAACACAGCTTTGATGCTTGGAAATACAAAGAAATATAAACTTGAAAGTAACAAATGTGACAAGCACTTGAGACCAGAGAAAAAGTGCTTTTAAGGAGATTGTTTCACCCATTAGAAGAGCTCTTAAACTGAAAGCTGAAGAATAAGTAGAGGGATCAAATAGACGAAGACGGCAGCAAAAGGCCTTCTAAAACAGAGGTCATGTGTATGCCACTACAACCACTTACACGGCCAGGTGCGGTGGCTCAGGCCTGTAATCCTAGCACTTTGGGAGGCCGAGGCAGGCAGATCACTTTAGGCCAGGAGTTCGAGACCAGCCTGGCAAACATTGTGAAACTCCATTTCTACCGAAAACACAAAATGTTAGCTTGGCATGGTGGTGCACACCTGTAATTCCAGTTACTCAGGAGACTGAGGCACAAGAATAGTTTGAACCTGGGAGATGGAGGTTGTGGTGAGCTGAGATTGTGCCACTGCACTCCAGCCTGGGTGACAGAGCCAGACTCTGTCTCAAAAACAAACAAACAAACAAACAACAACAACAAAAACCTCTACAGAATCTGACAGACAAGAAGGAAGATGGTTGTATAAGACGTGGAAAGATGGCCATGTTGCTGGAGCAGAGAGCAAAAGGAGAGGAGGTGCAATCTCAGAAAAGAGGGGAAAGAAAGTGCTACATCACATACATCCTGATAGTCTGTGTTAAGCTAGCAGCAACAGGATGATACTGAAAATGTTTAAGCATGAAAGTGTCATAATCAGAGGGCAAAGTGATAATATAGATGGTGTGGTAGTGAGAAACAGGAGAAGTGAACCTGTTTAAGAATATTTCAGAGGAAAAAGAGTACGGTTTTATGATATGATATGCAGCAGAGAGAAGAAAAAGCCTGGGTAATTTCTGGTTTTGTATTACCCAATGGGATAAATGAGATGAGCATCAGTGGAAAAGGTCCACATAAGAAGAGGAAACTATCAGCTGAGTTTCGGACATATGCAATTTAAGCCAATAAGATAATTTCCAGTTTCCAAGTAGATATACCCATAGCCATTAAAAATGAAGAATAGATATTGCTGAGGTTGGGGAAAAGGTCTAGAGATAAAGACCTGAAAGTCATTGGCACAGAAGTGGTAGTTGAAGCCATTAGAGCAAATGAAATCCTAAAGCAGAATACAGAATGAGATGAGGGCGACCAAAGACAGAACTTTAAGAAATATCCACATAAGAAAATAGAAGGAAGACATTCCTAAAAGGTCGGCAGGGAAGAAACAATCAGAGAGATTGGGAGTAGATGAATCTGAATAATTAAACTCTCTGGAGATTCATGAAGACCTAATTACCCATATTGTTCATGTATAATGCCTTGTATTTATTTAATGATACGAACAGCATTAAGATGTACAAATATTAACTTTGGTTGTCTAGACTCCCTCTCTCCACAACTTCAACACACACACACACACACACACAGACACACACACACACACAGACACAAACACACACCTGTTCCCCACCTGTGTTAGGTAAATATGAGGTAACTGGCTATGAAAGTTACTCTTTATTGTCCTCAATAATAGGTCTGTATTTAGACAAATAGACTCTTGCTATATTCTATTGAGTTCTATGAAAAATGGAAAGAGAAAAATTATCTCCAGCATTAAGTATCAAGAAACTACAGCCATTGTTTGTCTGCATTTAACTTACAGAGCAATTGTGGCACGGGGCCAATTAACTCAACAATGGACAGTATCAGCAACGTAACAACAGAGTCACCAGGCTTACATGAAAACTATGAAAGGATATTTGCCGTATTGTTCTTGCCCTGGGAATGCTCCTTCCTTCCCTTCCTGTTTTGTTGTTGCAATCGGATGTCAGCTCAAATTTACTGTCATTATTGTCATTTGGCCAATGAATATTATGAAATGTGGTAGGCACTTAACATTACGTGAGTCCACGAACATGCAGTGTGAAGTCTGACTCCTTTAAAGAGGTTATCAGATTGGCCAAAAGTTCTTGGAATATGAATGTGACAAGGCTTGTCTCTTTCCCCCAAGTGAAAGGAACCCTTCAGAATGGCTTTGTATGTCATATAAAAGTTATGGACTTTAAGAAATACAATTTGCTTTCTCCGAAATTTTTATAATTAGTCTACAAACTAAGGTAGCATCCAGAAATTCCATGAGAATTTTCCTAAAAACAACAAAAATCTACCCTCAGGAGAAACAAGCATAAAACAGAGTTTCTTAACCTCAGCACTACTGACATTTTAGACAGGGTCATTCCTTGCTGTGGGGGTTTGTCCTGTGCATATTAGGACATTTAACCACATCCCTGGCCCCTATCTTCTAGATTCTAACAGTACCCCTAGCTCTGACAAGAAGCGATAATCAAAAATTTCTTCAGACATTGCCAAATGTTCCCTTGGGGACGAAATCACTGCATGTGGAGAACCCCTGGCCTAAGAGAAGTAACTTAATGGAAAGTAAAAATGAGTAGAATTTGTAAAATATATACATTATAATCATTATTTAATTTTCCTTTTTCGCTATCATTATACAGTATAATTGTACCTAAAGAATAAATGCAAGCCTTTAAATGATAAAATCACCTACTTATAGTAACAATTTTCTAATCTTTCTTATCCTAATGAAAAAATAGGTAAGCTCTTTGAGATGGTGTTTGCATTTTTCTGTTTTGGATTTTACATTTTATGTTTGTTTATTCATTTATTCACTCATTCATTCAATAAGTATTTCCCTTTATGCTCCAGGCAACAGGTGTTGGAAACAAAATTATTAGGGAGATAAGCAAAGTTGCTGCTGCTCCAGTGGAGTTTAAATTCTAATAAACAAAAGCACAGCGCACAAATAAGATTCAGCTAAGCAGAAGATCACTACAGTTTGCTATGATTGAGCAAGGATTGACAAACTATGCTGGCTTGTTTTTGCAAATAAAGTTTTATCAGAACACAGCAACACAGTTACTTAAATGTTGTCTATGACTGCTTTTCTGCTGCAACACCAGGTCAATCAGCTGGGATAGAAAATAATACGGCCAGGGCCGGGCGCGGTGGCTCAAGCCTATAATCCCAGCACTTTGGGAGGCCGAGGCGGGTGGATCACGAGGTCAAGAGATCGAGACCATCCTGGTCAACATGGTGAAACCCCGTCTCTACTAAAAATACAAAAAATTAGCTGGGCATGGAGGTGCGTGCCTGTAATCCCAGCTACTCAGGAGGCTGAGGCAGGAGAATTGCCTGAACCCAGGAGGCGGAGGTTGCGGTGAGCCGAGATCGCGCCATTGCACTCCAGCCTGGGTCACAAGAGCGAAACTCCGTCTCAAAAAAAAAAAAAAAAAAGAAAATAATACGGCCAGCAAAGCCTAAAAATATTTGCTATCTAGTGCTTACAGGCAAAGTTTCCAGGCTCCTCTCATAGAGTGAGGTTGGATGGCCAGTTTTGATTAATTGGAGAACAACATTTTGCAAAGATGATAGCTACCAGACATTTAAACTGAGAGCTACTAGAAAGAATCAGGCCTGAGCAGATGAGAAAGGGAATAGCAGGCAAAGGAGAGGCTGGAAAGAAACCCCTAAGGCAAGAATGAGCTAGTGTGGTTGAGAAATAGGAATGGTCAGCGATGAGATATGAAAGATAATGTGAGCCAGACCATGCAGGGCTTTGTAGGTAATGCCAGAGATGAAGAGATTTACTCCAAGTGAGATAGGAAGCTGAGTGAGATTTGAAAGTTTTGTGTGTTGTGACCTAAGTTACAGTTTAACTGGAATATTCTGGTTGTTCTGCTGAGAATATAGGAAGGCAAGAGAGATCATTTAGGAAGTGAATAGTCAAGCCAACAGACAACAATTTCTTGAGCTGGACCATTAATAGGTGAAGATGAGAAGAGGGAATGAGTTTGGGTTAAGTTTTGGAAGTAGAATTTACATGTCTTGTCAGTAAGGTAGAAATGAAAGATAAAGAAACAGAATCAAGACTAATCCTTAGATTTTTGAATTGAATATGTGCAGGAGGAAATGCGCTTGAGAGTTTACGATATCAGAACTTCTGTTTTGGGTTTATTAAATGTTCAAGTAGAAATATCAAGTAAATATATGGATACAAGATTCTCGAGTGGCAGGGAGAAGTCAAAGTTAAAATTAAATATTTGGACGGTATTTAAGGCCATGAGAGAGGATGAGGTAATTTAAAGAGATGTTGCAGATGAAGAACAGCAGACCAGAGGACTAGTCAGCTCCATGTTTAGAGATTAACTGGGAGAGGAGGATGCAGCAGAAGACAACAAGAAGTGGTGTCTGGTGAGAAAGAAGTAAAACTAGGAAAGTGTGTTGTCCTGGAATTGTCATTTGATGAATAGAATGCTCCGCTGTCTTTCGAGACCAACTATGTATGTTCCTACTTTACAAGAAACTGAGAGTTAATGAGATTGGGTGGCTGGTCAAAACTAGTAATCAGTGGAGTGAGGACTAAACTCAGATCTTATTCATCTTACTTACAGAGCTCTTGTGACTGTGAAATACCTGAGGTGCGTGCTTGGTTGTTGTCTAGTTAGCATCTCTTTGAGGAACCATCTTCTCATTCATCCTCATTCCATGTGGGTGGAATGAAGCCCCCTAATCAGACCTTCGATCTTATGGCTCCAATTGGGGTATGAATTCATGACACAAGCAAGCCAGGCTAATCAATTTTTCTTAAGAATTTCTTTAAACTGTGGAGTAGGGGACTATTTTCACAAGGATAATAAGCGGTGAGAATGATGAAAGCCTAGAACTTCCAGTGGCTAACTTGCTACCAAGTGGGAGAGGATACTGCTGAAAAATAGGACCAACGCTGAGGCAACACGATAGCTGTGTGAGCATCTGGAAACTCAGTTGGGACTGAGGATAAAAGCACAACTCCCCCGTCATTATTTTACTTAAATTGGTTTAATTTGAGTTTTTACCATTTGAACTTTTAGAATTTCTAGTACAACACTTTGTCTTATTTATCTATGTACGCCAACATATTTCCATCTGTACATAAAAGATGCTTAATAAATATTTATTAAATAAAATGGAAAGTGGATATTTAATAACATACCCTGACTTAAAATTAAGTCATCAGTTTAGCCATTTAACATTAAAATGATTTTAAAGGCTTTTCCTTCCATTACTAGACAAAGGAATTCAGTTTTCAGAGAAAAATAGTTTCAGCCAAAATTGTTGGTCTTTTCAAAATGTCAACACTGACAATTAAATAATTTAACCTTTTTTTTTTTAAGTTTAAAGTCACTCTCTTCTTTTTTCTCTCCCCTTTATTTTCATGTTTGGTGAATGGACAAATAAGAATTTTAGGCAACATTCATCTACTGGTTTCAATTGCCTTTCTGTCTCTAGCCTTTAGAGTCTATTATCCCAATTGCCTTCTTTCCTAATTTGTTTCCTTTTGGGTTCTAACTTGATAAATTGGTCTTAAACCAAGTGTTTATAAAATTCCTTTTATGTCTCTAAGTTGCAAATACACCTATAAGCTTATGAAAAACAAATTATTATGACTACTTATATAACCAGTGTTGCCACGTTACTATAACTATGTAATTTTTTTTCCTTTTGAAAATTGTGAGTGTAGATAATTAGAAATATCAGTCTTCCATTGTATATTGGAGGAAGCAGAATTTTCAATTATCCCTCATTTTATTGGAATCAGAATGAAAAATCTGACTTCTCTATTTTACTACAAATGTAGTGGCCACAATCTTGGTGCTAATTTTTCCTTTCTGAAATTACTGATGCTACTACCATTTTTATTACCAGAGGGAAAGTAATCCACTATTTTCTGGAATTACCTTAAAGAAAAAAGTAGTGAAATTTTAGCACCCGCTGGAATTTTTACGTTTAAATGTCCAATTCTAGGGCCTATAAATATTCTGATTCTACCTACCACAGTCTCCACACCCGTAAAGTCTTTAGATCAGAAACTGTAACAAATCTGGTTTGCAGCTATGAACAGGGTGGGCTCCATGAAATACATGACCACCAACCTCTACAGTTAACTTTAGTTACTGCATAATTCATTTTCACTACTGCTGTGTCTTTTCTGCTTTATCAAAATTTATGATATCAGATTCTATTTGTACCTTTTCTGGCTTAGTCTGAACAGCTTTTTTTTTTTTTTTTAATGTGTCAGGTTATTAATCAAATTTATACCGATGTAAAAGTTTCCTTTACTTTCAGCACCTCTCCCCACCCCCGCAATTTTTCACTATTTGGATCAAGGTAGCATTTACTGAGTACTTATTTTCATACATTGTACTTTGATGACTGCACTTAATTCTTTTTTCTATTTTTAATGTAGATTTTATGATACAAGCATCACCGAGGCCTCTGAGATAAATTCCACCCAGTTCAGTCCACTTCAGACTTCAAGTAAACATTTTTGTTTCCACGGTGATAAGCTTCTTCACCTAGTTAAGAATTACATATTAGAATCTGCTATGTATGAAAGAACACACATCTAAATTAGACAAGCATAAGAATATTTTCATCAATTACTGATTCAGCATGTCTCTTCAATTATATGTTGTATATGAGGTTATTATAAAATGACTTCTTTTGAATTTCTATTTCTTATTGAAGCTTAACCTTTGATGACACCCCCCAAAATACTGAGCCATTCTTAATAAGCTCATCCATTTCAGGGATTAGCTAAATGTCATCTGGTGGCTTGTGTTACATAAATGTTGAATTTAATCAGCAAGAGAAATTAACTGAAGTGGATTTGAAAGACTCTTCCTTTGATTCTAGCAAAGAGATCCTTTAAGGTAGACTTGACGAACTTTCTTATATTTGGGTCTCACTACTATGGTAAATGGTCCTATTAATCACTAGAGTTTGGATGTGTGTGCGTAGATGCGTGTGTATGTTTTAACTGATGAGTGATGAGAAAGTTACAATTAATAACTTTATTTAGGCAATCAAAAAGATGGGTAAAAAAATAATTAACTGAGTAGTATGTTGGATGAAATAGATTTGAGCTCAAACAAAACAATGACCTGACAGACCACATTGCTGGTACAGAAGGCTACCTTAATAAATTTAGTATGTAAAATGAACAAGTCTAAATATGCTTGGTAATGAAACAGTATCTGCAAGAGTATTCATACATGAACATTAAACTTTAAGAGAGAAATACCAGAAAGTGAAGAAACAGAAAGCAAATAAGTTGATGACTGTTTATAAAAAAACTAAGATAATTTATCCTAAATAATAGAAGGTAGAGGAAACTTGTTCATATTAATACACTGTGAAGAGTTTTCTACCAAAAGTAGATTGCATTTTTCTTTACAGCCCCAAGTGGCAGAATTGAGGTTACTGAAGCATGTCTAAATACACAGATTTTGGCTGCTTGTAAGGAACAGCTTTCTTCCCATAAAGAGAAGTATCTAAGTGGGAATGGAATACTCTCTTTGTGTTTAAGCAGAGGTTGTTATATCACAAACGGGGCTGTATTTAGAATTGAAGCATTGAATCTTACCCAGATATTTCACTCTATCCTATTTCCCCATCTATCAAACCAATGATTATTTAACTAGATATTGTTAGGTATTATGATATAATACCAATCCTACTCCCCTTCTTGATTTCTCTATTTTTAACAAAGATACATATCCATATGTATCTTTGATAAAAGTATGTATCTTTATCTATATATATTTATAAATATATTTTCTTTTTTGCTTCTTTTCTAAACCATATTCAATTAAAATCAAAGTCAAGATCCTTTTTCTTTAAAAAAGTATGTCTAAGGCCGGGCGCGGTGGCTCACGCCTGTAATCCCAGCACTTTGGGAGGCCGAGGCGGGTGGATCACGAGGCCAAGAGATGGAGACCAGCCTGGTCAACACAGTGAAACCCCGTCTCTACTAAAAATACAAAAAATTAGCTGGGCATGGTGGTGCGTGCCTGTAATCCCAGCTACTCAGGAGGCTGAGGCAGGAGAATTGCCTGAACCCAGGAGGTGGAGGTTGCGGTGAGCCGAGATCGCGCCATTATACTCCAGCCTGGATAACAAGAGCGAAACTCCGTCTCAAAAATAAATAATAAAAAAAAAAGAATGTCTAATATTCATTACTTTTAACTTATTTTCATTTCTGGAGCTGCCACATTTTCCCAGATCCTAATCTGCTCAAACACAAACCAGGTAGACAGCCTACTAAACAAGAGCCCTTGCTACTAGTATCTTCATTTCTGTATTTTCTTAGATACTCAACTATACTAATAATACATCCCTCAAATAATAATTTTATTTTACATTTTACTTATTTCCCTTTTTAAAATTCCCTTTGACTACAGAATTGGTACAAACTCCCAAATATAAAATTCAAAAATCCTCATAACTTAATTTTTACTATTTATTGAATTTTGTCATTCTCAATGTGACCTTTCTGGTATCGGGGCTGATACCATTCTTTCCTGGGGACATCAAGACTTGATTGTGTGACTTCATCTCCCAATCTTTTACCCCCATCTCTGAACTTCTATTTCCTTCATTCAGTATCCTGGAAGGTCTAGCTTACTTTCCCCATGGTGTATTTTCTTAACTCTCTTGCCCAAGTTAAACATCCATTTCTTTTCTTTAGACTAAGCACTGCAGTTACATATTTATGTACCTATGTGTTGAACAAGCTGGTGGTACTCACTTTACAATGCATTTGAGAGAAGCTCCAGATTTATAATATATCCCTGTTCATTTTTTAACCAATAATATGGTTTAATTGTGCATATGTAATCACAATTCTACAATAATACTTCCTACAACATTAGATCCTAAGAAAACATGGCAATTCGCTGTCAATTTGGAAAGAAACCATTCACTTATGAAAGAAAATGCTTCCATCAGGTACTTTAAGGTTGAAGAGGCAGAGGACAAGCTACCCACAAGGAATTTGGAAGAGAAGCTTGTTTGGAAGCTGGATGAGCCATGGTGGTATCTCAAACAGTTTGTTATTTTTAGCTCTGCCAAGAAATAGCTAATTTCATGCAAGAATTATCTCACATCTGACCCAGAGCAAAGACTTCCTGGCTATTCTTTGCATATGCTGATGCAACAGGAGAATTGTTTCATGCTTTAAAAACCAAGTAAAGAAGAACTTGAGGAAAAGAAAAGAGAGTTGTAGGGTACTCAACAGTTTTGCTTTTCTTTTTGGCAGACTTATTTGTAACTGAAAAAGAAAAGACTGTCAAGACATTTGGTAATTGGGAAGAACTGAAGTGGCTATTCTCCCCCCAAATTTTTATAAACCCCTTTTTCTAAGTCAGGTTCCTTTAGGAAACTGACTCACTGCAGGTGGTAGTTAGGTCTTTCTTTCTCTGCTGTTGACATTCAACTCAAACAATCCCCTCGCTCATTTATCCAATACATAGTTTAAAAATCAGTGTTTGCAATTTTGATTGCCTTCTCCACAATATTCTTGTGACTTGTGAGAATAAGATGAAACTTTAAAAATAGGTCATTTAGAGAGCAGGCACAGGGAATGGAGAAGTGCAGTAAACCAACTGTTTCATCACCCCAGTCCCTTTCTGAAAACTGCCTTCTAAAATGCTGCCTTTCATTTTCAAATTCATTTTTCTTCATATTCAGATCACCTTAGCTGGTAAGAAAGCCTTTGATCCATATTTTATCGGTATTACTCACATGAACACTCCTTTATATTATATAGAGAGTATAAGCTACACATATCTCCTGACCTCACAATGCCCCTTGTCCTTGCCTGCTGGTCATGAAATTATATTTAAAATGTACATCTGTTTCTTCCTGAATACCAAAGATTAAATAGCAACATGAAACCTCCTTGATTTTCTCTTTTCATGTTGGAAATAGAGGTTTTCCTTTAATCAGCTAGCAAAACGAAAACAAAAACAAGCCATGACAGGAAATAAACAGTATATAAGTGACTAAATGACTTCCTATTGGGGAGGTGTTTGACTGGGTGAGAGTGCACATAATCAAAATCATCAATTGTATCCAAGCGTGACACTGGCATAAAACACTACCAAATGAAGACATCCTGTTATTCCTGTATAAAAGGTAACTATTTGGGAAAAGCTAACATGTTAAGCTCATATAACTGTCAGTGTGAGAAAATTTGTCATAATTTTTTAGCAGTCAGCTGGAGGAAAGGAGACTGAGAGAGAGAACAGGAACTTGCCTGGCCTCTTATTCTCTCTTCATACATAGCTTTCTTTCTTTTACGCCCTTGTTCCTGAGCTCTCCTCTGACTAGAATGATGCTTCTGTGATTAACTATTAATCCTATTTATCGTATATGTCTTGGTCTAGTAATTACTTTCTCCCAGCTGGGTTGGGTGCCTTTCCTTAGTTCTCATAATGACCTCTGCCTATAGAAATTACTGCTTTTACCACTTGAGTTTATAATAATCTCTTTATGTTCCTCCCTTCTCTTTGGAAACAATGACTGGTTCATAATCATCTTTGTATATCCTGATGTCCAGCATAATGCTTGGAATATATTAGATATTTTTAAAAAGCTTATTAAATAGATGAACAAGAAATCAGAAATTTTATCAGAAATTATAGCTGATAACATAAAGATTGCTGCCTAATAAGTTTTGTCCCCAAAACAATCAAGATATTTAAGATAGAAAAATACATTTTCTTTTACTATCTTTTAAGTTCAATTGAGAATAGGAACTTGAAAACCAATAGGGAAGATTTTCTGTAGATTTGCAATATATTAGATCTCTATTGGCATTGCTAGAGTTACTTCTCTAGGTAATTTTCTCCTGATTTCTATATTCATTTTGGATCTTAATGCTCTTACTTTGGCTTCTTCTGCAGAAAAATGAATATATAACTGGTGTATATTAATTTTATTCTGATTAGCAGTTACTTTTCACATAATTACATGGTTTTTACACTACAAAATAATCTATGAATTTGGGTTTATTATCCATAGCTTGTAGGGTTTAATCACTCTGAAAAAATTGGCCAATTTCCAGATCTGGCAAACTGAGTGATGTGATCAGTACCAAGATCCCCTTCAGCCTTAAAATTTCTGAATTTATATTTTTAATTGAAAAATAAAAATAAAAATTCAAAGTTGTATTAATTTGGTATTACTCAAAATGCATGGGGACTGTAGAGACACTGTTATAACAAATTCTAACTTTACATTCTTCATGAAAATCTAGAGGGTAAAGAAAATTGTCCATATATTTTTTTGAATTATAGCTTCTTAGGGAAACACAGAAAATGTGACAGGAGCATGAAAAAACATAGAACTGAGACAAAATAGTAGGTTTACTCCAAGTTTGCAACTTGTTATATTTAATGCTTTGGTATAAATCCTGTTTATTACAAAGAACAACTACCAAATAAATCATTGTGTGGAAAAGAATTGATCTGGGAATCAATTATCTGGGAAAGAAAACCACAAAGAAGTGATTGTTAAGACATTTGTTCTTCAGATATGTAACTGTTTAATCTGAAATAAACTTTAGGATGGAAGCCTATTAGGAAAGTTGCTTGCTTAATTTTGCTATTCTACACTCTGATACTGATTGTTCAAGATTACTGCTCAGACATGCTGTAATGAGAATTGTAGATAATTTATTATGTATACTTACATATGCTAGACATTAAAGGATATATGTGTCTAGTAATAGCAGATGCATACTTCTGCCAACTAAAGAAATGGTTACAACTTTTAATAAATATGGGTAAGGGAATGATGTTAAGATTACGTGTGTGTGTGTGTGTGGTGTGTGCGTGTGTGTGTGCCCATAGCCATACTTGTTCTGGATTTCAAAAGAGTATACAGAATTATCATTATCTCATACCACTTGCATTGAGATATTCAGTTTTTTCTTCAAGAAGTGAATTTAACTCTTAGAATATTATTGTGGTAGGACTCTCCAGTTTCTTGATACAACATCTATTCATCCCTTTCTCTTTAGAAACAAACTGGAATTTTTATATTGCTTCCCATAATAAAAAACATATTGCCTTCCAGATTTTGCAGCTAAATTTGGCTATGGGACTAACTTTTGGCCTTGAGCTGTTTAAGAGAGATACTTGTGAGAGTTCTTTGAAGATTGGTCAAAGGAAACTAACTCAGATGGATTGTCCCTTTGCTCTCCTGCCTTTCCTCTTAGCTTTTAGCCTGAAAATCAGTGGTGACGGCTGGAGAGCCAATAGTCATCTTGGAACATGACATGATTCTGAAGGTGGGAAGCAAGGCTGGAATGGTACAGAATAAACATAGGAACTTGGGTCCTTGAGAAAATTGTGGAGTCACCATATCTGCCTATAATTCCTACTTTCAGACTTTTTTCTATGTGTGAGAGATCTATCTTACTTAAGTCACTGCTATTTTTGTTGCTAATACTGTTGTTGTTAAGTGAGCATTCTAGTTGAGCCCAAGCTAGGATTCAGAGTCTGGTTATATTTGATGAGTCCCTGGATCAGCATCCCTCAATGCCAACTATTAAGTGTAATAGGCTAATGATGAATGGAAATCTATTTCACGTAACAAAGAACAACTCGTTATGTCCAAATATGATGAGGTCATATTGCTCTTATTTCTCTCTAATCTGAGATTTGGGTCGATGTTCTGTATGAGAAATTGGAAACCTATGTTACAGTGTTCTGTTTTTGTGTTAGGATGGTCGTTGTAAATCTACCTAATAGTAAAAATAAAATATTGCTTGGAATTGTGAAGTAAGTGAATTCTCCATTGTGCAGAAACAAGAACAGCATTATATTTTATATGTAATACTCTTAAACAGTCAATTCATTTATTCAATTAATATATTTGAGCTACTATGGGTTACATAAGTTATGGGTGGGCTTTGATAATTAGTCAACTCATGTCCAATATCACAGGGGCCACTTGTGAATTTAGAGAAAATGGAAGAAAAGAAAAATGGAAGCAAATGATGAAAAGTCTAAATATTTTCCTCAAATAATTGTCTTTCTAAAAAATTTCTCATGTTTAAAGACTGGAATTTAAGCCGCATTTTTCTAGATGGCACCAGCCTTTTGGTACATATATTAATGTCAAAGATGACTGCTCAAATTACAAGGGTTCACAGCTGTCTCTACAAAATTTCTTAAGTATTCTTGCCACAAAGTCTCCCCCTCTTTTCTGGGAGACCTGGGGGAAGGGTCTCATATGTCCTTATGGCCAGTAAGCTCACATTATTCACTTACTAGCCACGCTGGTGCTTACAAGATTCTTCATGCAGGAGCGCTACCATTCTGTTTCATGTCAGGATCTTCTAGTAGAACTCTGCTGTCCCTTAACAAGGCTGTATATGTGTTCTTTCTAGGTTACAATTTCCCACACTGCTAAATGATGCTGCATTCACTTTAAAGTACACACTACTGGGGATTGACTTGTTCTAACGAAATGAGGTGACTATTTCTCTAGCCAGCTCTATCAGCTTGAAGTATTACTGCTTATGTCCTGAGTATCATAAAGTCTCTTATGGAAACATTTCTTTGTGTTCTTATTTACAGTCCTGAAGCAAGCATCTTTCACTGCATTTTATCTCTTGTGTCTCTATTGGAGGCACCCAGGGCATGAAGTTTCATCCCAGTAGTTATTTATTCTGCCGTGCAGTTTTACTTTTTCTAATAATTGGCAGAAAGGACTTCTATTGCTCCATCAGTTTGTCAGACAAAATCAAACTTTAAATCCCAGTTTGAACTACACTGGGACCCATGCTACACCAGAACTTAACTTGGATTCCTGATTGCTTGATAAAATAGCTAGTTGAGAATAAAGCTGTAATTTCTTGACAACAAACATACACACACACTCACCGATATTCATACATATGTACATACAGCAGTCCCTTCATCCATAGGATACGCCCAAACCCACAGTACATGCCTGAAATCTCAGAAAATACTGAACAATATATATATATATATACTATGAGTTTTCTAATACATAGGTACCTATGGTAAGTTTAATTTATGAATTAGTCATGGTAAGACATAATAATTATTAATAAACTAATAATATACTGTAACAAAAGTTACATCAATGTGGTATTTTTTTCTCTCTCTCAAGATATCTTATTGTACTATACTCACCTATTTTCAAACCCTGGTTAACCACAGTTAACTAGAATCAAGGAAAGTGAGATTGAAAATAAGTGGTGGTGGGGGGCTACGATATCTCACATACATATATTTCAAGATATGCAAAACCACACATCTCAAAACTTGTAATTTGTATCAACATGATAGGCTTGATGCCATAGGCAATGCCATTTTCTCATTAAGTCATCTCTTTTGTTGTAAAACACCATTTAAAAGGAATCACACATGCTAAAACATGTATTTTGGGTATTTTACATTTATCCAGATAGGAATATAAGTAATGTACTTGGTTACAATGTTCCCTTAGCCACTGTTTTGCTACATGCTTCTACATATTGATTCTTTAACACATTTTTTTTTTTTACAGTCTCCCCGTAGTAAATGTAGCTACTATGACTATGAGTGAAAGAGATATGGATGGGTGGAAGAGATATGGAGACGCCAGTAGTTTTGTAGATAAACGCAATGTGAAAACAAAGAACTACTCTTTAATTACTGATACAGAAATAATGACAAGGAAACAAAATTACTTCCTGAATCACACTTTAACAGCTGACTGGTTCGAAAGAGCACAGTTTTTTTTTTCTGTTTTCGTCAAATTAAAATCTTAACCATGTAAATTCAAGGCTGTAAAGGACAACTCAGGATCCTTCATAGTAATAATTACAGTATTAAAATGCTTATTTGCTAGAAAAAATGCAAAATCTCAGAACATCTGAGATGCCCAAGCTGTAAAGTGTAATAAAAGCTGTCAACTGTAGTGGAAAGAAAGTTACAAAATATGAAGTTCCGAGTGATTCTTGGTAGCATGAGTTGTGGGATTTGAAGTAAACTGAAAGAAATGGAAGGCATTTGTTTAATATACGATCTTGTTGAAAGACGAGTCCCAGCACAGTAGCTTTTTCCTTTAAAGATTAGCCAGATGTGGGCCTTTTTAAGATCACAAAGAATGGAGCCACGGAAAGAGATTAACAATGCTGGCAGAGAATGGCAGGTACAGTAAGGTTGTTTTTAAATGGATAGAAATCTATATAAAGGTGACTCGACAAAACACAGAAGCTGTTTCCTCCTCAATCATTTAGGCAGAAGCTCATACTAAGTAAAAAGATGCAAGGTATTTAGCGGCAATTCCCATTACCTGGTACTTTTATTGCTCTGGCATGATTAGCAGAAACTATTTGGCCAGCGTTGTCAACTATTTGCTTTGTCGTCAGCCTGATGTTTGGTCTGCAATCCCTCTAAAACTAACAGCAAAGGAAAAACACTCAGAAACTTAGGCAGTTCTAGTTGGCAGTGAGGTGTCACCCTTAGCCTACTCTCTGTGAGGTTTATTCTGCATTTTAGAAGCTCGGTGGCTGTTGCTCTTTTTTGATAGCCAACAAAAAGCAACGTCATAGACCTGTTTGGCTGCTGTCCTGGGTCGAAGGGTTTGGCAGCCCTAGGGAGATGAATTTCTCCAGGGTTGGACCCGCCCAGAGCAGAGAAGCAACACCCTTCCAGCCACTACTCTGTTGCTATGAAACAAAAGACTAGGAAGGTAAGCGAAGCAGGAAGTCCCGCCTTCCAGCCCCAGACGGCTTTGGCTCCCGCTCCCGACGCTCACGCCCACCTGCCACCCCTCATTGGTTAGCTCCCTCGTGCCTTGCATCCCTTCTTCCATTTTCTTTCCCGTTTCCACTTTCGTTCCCAGGCGAGTCCAGGCCCCTCACTTCTCTCCGAGTCCAATTCCTTTCCGACTTGCTGCGCACCGGCCTTCCTCCGGGGCCATTGTGTACTGTGGAGGACGTGGACGGGGCGGCAGCGCGAGGAGGACGGGCGCCTCCCGCCCATTGGCTGCACGCGCTGTCGGGCAGCGCGCGGGTGCGCGGCATTGGCCCAGCGGCGCGCGGCCCCGCCCCCGCCCCGCCCCGAGCCTGGGTCCTGTGTGTGCCACAGGGGTGGGGTGTCCAGCGAGCGGTCTCCTCCTCCTGCTAGAGCTGCTGCGGCGTCCCGCGGCCTCCCCGAGTCGGGCGGGAGGGGACAGCGGGTGTGGATTTGTCTTGACGGTAATTGTGTTTCCACGTCTCGGTGGCCTGCGCGCTGGGTCGCTCCTTCTTCGGGCGCGAGCTGTTTCAGCGATCACGCTGCCCGCCGGGGCTCCGCGCGCGCCCTGGGCTGCGTGCGTGTGGAGTGGGACCCGCGCACACGCGTGTCTCTGGACAGCGACGGCGCCGACAGGCAAGGAGGGAAAGGGTCGCCGGGGAGGCGCCACACTTCTTGCCCGCTCGGGGGCCGGAGGGCCGCTGAGCGCGGGCCGCGGTGAAGAGCGGGCAGCCCAGGCTCTCAGCTGCCGGGGCGCCGCCGTCCAGTTTGAAGTGGGGCATTTAAAGATCGGACCCGCAGGCCGGGGAGGAGGGAGGCGGCGGCGCGGATTGTAGCGGGCGGCCGGCGGGGAGGCGCGTCCACCCCGGCGCCCAGCGCTCAGCGCCCGAGACGGACGGGGCTGCGGGCGCGGGAGGGACGCTCGGTCCCCTCCCCGTCCACCTTCCTCCCGCAGCTCACAGCCCAGGGGCCGTGGAGGGGCCTGAGCAGGGAAGGGACACAGGCGTCCCGAGACGAAGCTCTGGGTGAGAGCAGAGGCGAGGGGCGGCAGAAGTGAACTCCTCCTTGTCAGTTTCTGTCTCTTTTAAATGGGCTATTTGTGTGTTCTTTCATTTGGTTCTTGGGAATAACGACTCACCGCGTTGATTTAAAGAAATGTGTTCGTGTGTCCGTCCTGGGCGATTTTAGCGTGGGAAATCCAAGTCCTGCGCCTTTGTTGACAACAGAGTTGTCCCTTACGTTTGTGTAGAATTGTCGAATAATTTTTATGTTTATGTAACTTGGAGAAATCGAACTGAAAGTGAAGTTTCTGCGTGACGCTCCCAAAATGTATGATAGGAACTTCAGTTGTTCTAGTAGTTTGAACTGGAATTAAGGCTGGAGGGGAAGAACATTCTGTTCTTATCTAGGTGGAGGAAACCTGTTTAAGTTTTGTTTGGTGTTTATGAGTTGGGTATTAGTTCAGCCTTAGCTACTTGAAACGTGAGTAGGATGCACCTTTAACTTTTAGTGTTGTAAAAGCAAATCTAGGATCATTGCTCCTAAAACTACTGTGTGTAAAGATTGAGAGTGTAAATTGACGAGCTTATTGATAAAGTTGAATCTGGAACTTTTGGTTTTGCTCTCATTGATAGAGGAAGATGCAGTGGGTACAAGTTAGTCTCTTTAGTTTTCTGGTGGGTAAATATTTTCAAAGCCAACTAACTTTTCTTTTTTTAAATCTGCCTTTCAAAGAACTAAAATTCCAGATGGCAAACTCAATGAATGGCAGAAACCCTGGTGGTCGAGGAGGAAACCCCCGAAAAGGTCGAATTTTGGGTATTATTGATGCTATTCAGGATGCAGTTGGACCCCCTAAGCAAGCTGCGGCAGATCGCAGGACCGTGGAGAAGACTTGGAAACTCATGGACAAAGTGGTAAGTTCTGTCTGACGTTTCCTGTGCCAAACACTATTCACTTTGTCTGTGGTTTCTCTAGATTTATTTATGCTGTTAATTAATAAAAACCATTATTATGGCAACAATCTTTGGATTTCTATTCATTTTTTTTACTTCAATTCTGTGTTTTTTGAAAAGTTAGATTCAAAGACTTTTTTTTTTTTAACCTTTTGTCCTTTCTACTCTTTAAGGTTCAGAGTTCCTCTATTTGACTCAATATGCAAAGTTTTACCATTGGCTGCTTTTTGTTGGTGTATGGCCATAGACTGTTTGGAAGTGTTTGTTCTGCCTTATGTGAGGTTGTGTTGCTCTTAGATAACAAAAGAGTACAAGCAGTTTATTTGCCTTTGATGGACCACTCATGACAATCATCTGGTATGATACTGAAAGCATTTACTGGGGAAAGAAACAGATTAGTTCTTAAGTAAAGAAGCAGTGTTTCAGGGAGTTTCCATTTTCATCTTTGAGAATTCATCTTCATTAAGAAACGTTTTTGTTGTTAATGGGAGAGTTAACAGTTTCTTTCATCTACTATTCCATTTTGAAACAGGAAACCTTTCGATGGCACATTGTTTATTGTGAAAGGAAAATTTATGTTGGGGTTGGTGAGGCTGAGAGTATCAGAAACCTCTGTGGTTTCTGCATGTTGCTTTCAGACAAACTGTAATTTCACAGGAAAAAATCAAGTTGGGTGTCATTATCCAGAGAGGTCCGGTTAAAAAGACAACCTGAATACCTTACAGAGACCTACTTAGAAGCTAGCTGTCAGTATCCTACCTTACTAAGTACGATGATAAAATAAGTTTAAGATGTAGCTTGCTGCTTTGCAAAAATTAATCTTTTTTTGAAGCAACAGCACTGTCCTGCATTTATTGGTAAATATTTGTAACACCTTATGACTTTATTTTTTAAATATCTGGAGCTAATTGTAAGTTTAGTTGAGGCAAGACTCAAGATCTTTATAACTGAAGAAATGGAGGTTTAGAAAAAAATTCCTTTGTAGGGATGTGCCAAAGCATCCAGGAAATCATATGGTAATGTTCATCTTTGCTTTGGTTTGTTGCTGTCTACAAATATTGGCTACAGGAAGCCACTATCAGTAGTAATAGCAATATACGAATGTGACAAGATTTACTTTATTTTCATTTATTCTGTTGGAAAGGACACATAGATGAATGACTGGCCTGTCATTCTACAGGCGGTGGTGCTAAATGCAGAGCCAGAATGTTATTGCCCGATAAATATCCTTAGTTTTGGGCTTCAGTGTGACCTATTTAAGCTTCTGCCAATTTATTCAAATTGTTATATTAAAGTACTCCAGACAGAATGATGTCATAGTATCAGAATATTGCAACTTGCTGCTTGGGGTTTTCATTTTAGCATTGGATACTTAGGAATACAGAGGTACACAATTGGAAAAATAACATATATTTGGCAAGCACAATACTACATATCTTTGCTTTGCTAAAGAGTGTGCATTTGAAGGTCACTCTCACTGCCTAAATCATTTGTTGGGGTAAGAGAAGGAATTCAAGGTTTTTTTCTGTAACTTGTCTGTTACATAAGTGGACAGCAAATGGTTCAGATTCTATAAAGGGGCTGCTCTTTTTCCCCCATTCTCTATCTTTAAGTGGTCAGAATCTGTACATCTTTGAGTGTTAGAACATCAAATCAAAAAGATTTATATAAGGAAGTGGTGAGCTGTAGTTACTGTAAGAACATTATTTTTGAAACATTAAAAAATGATGTACACAAGTTTGGTCTATAACTGCTTGTTAACATAAGTTTTATTCACTTTTACTTTTTTCACCATGAGTTATGGTAAAATAGATGGTTATTTGATGGTTCAACATCTGCTATTGTTTATTTTATTAACCCTTTTGTGGGTTTAGGTTTAATCTCTCCAATTGAGAAACTTGACTTAACAAGGAAATCTATTATCCAAAGTCTCTACTTAGTGGGATGTGGGTGCGGGTGTTGGCAAATGTACATTGCTATGGCTTTCCCTGTTTATCTTCATTATTTGTCAAAGATGAAAATGGTTGTATTCATTTGTGAATGTACCCAGGGGCTTTGTGGAGAGAAATCACATAAGTTATTATGAAAGAATTCAGTGTGTTTATTTTTACTCTAAGATACAGGAAATAGAAAGGCATTGATAATTACTAATTGGCAGTATATTTTATTTAAGTGTGTAGTGCAGAAACATCCCCCTCTTTTGTTTATCTTTTCTTATTTGTTAGTGGTGAAGGAAGTGGCTCATAATATCAACATTGTCCTGATGATTACATCAGGAACTTTATTATTAGTTCTGAAGTTAATCACTTGACACGTTACCTTAAAAAAAAATAACTGCAATAGCATGAATTTAGTTTGTGAATAACAGAACATAGCAACTTTGAAGTTTAATTGGTAGTTATGTAAAAGGCAGAGTTAAGTGTACAGCTAGTATTTTTTTCTTATGAAGCCTCTTCAGAAGGGTAGACCTTGGAAGTATAAATATGAACACAAGCTTCAATTTCAGTGTGTTTCAGCTACCAATAAAGTAAAATAACTATTTTTACAGGGAATAATGAAGCAGTCTTGGGTGTAGGGGAAATATCTAGGAAGTATGTAGTTTTTCCATTTCTTGGCCTCTAGAATTTAAAATGGTCAACTGAAATTCCTTCCAACTAATCGTTCTGTTTTCAGAGGGCACGCTTTTTCTCCAAGGTCACTGAGAATAGGAGAGAGTAGTTGCTTAGTTGTGTTCTTTATAGGAGGTAGAGTGTTTTGTAACAGAACAACAGTAGTACAGAGTTAGGATAGTCCATGTTTTGAGGAAAAGAACAGTAGATACTAGCATATCCAAAAGCATCCCATTTAGACAGATTTTCTGGCCTTAGCTCTACGTGTCAATGTAATTTGATAGCTGACCTTAAAGCCCTCACATCAGTGGATGCCTATTTGATACAGTGATGAAAATATTACTCATGAATACATACCTAGGTTCAAGTGCAGCCCAGATGCAATGTGAAGTCTGTTCTGAAGCTACTCAAGAGAAAGATTTCTTAAACATTTAATAAATATTTTTTTGAGGGCCTACTGTGTTTCCACTAAGTGCCATTTACTAGAGATATGAAGCTAGACAAGACATAATCCTACCATTGACCGGTCAAGGAACTCAGAGAGCAGCATCAGAGTTAAACATATAAATGGCTAATTGTCATGTAGTGTGGAAAGGGCTGTACTACAAACCCAAAGTACAGTTGGAGCAGAGTAGAGAACGTCTTCCTTGTTTTTCTGGCCAGTGTTCAGATAACTTTCTGTTTGGATTCTGCTGGCCATTGCCTTTTAGGAACAGCATTATTGTGCTCTTGTTGGAAATGCTGAGGTGAGAGTAAGGAAGTGATTGCTAATCAGTATGGTTGGAATGATAATTTATTAATGTGAAGTTCCTGAGCATGGTTTTCACAAGAGTCCTAGCCAGGTGGTAGAAAATAGAAGAAACAATTTTCCATCTAATAGATACTAAATGTACTGGGCATACATGGATGCTCAGGAAATTAGAAAATAATTAATTGATGCTAAAGAGCAAAGCATGCTGAGTACCTGCCTCAAATTTTTGTCTTGCTGCCCTTGTCATTTATTTTAAATTACATTACTGAAAGAATTTAAAAAGCGTTTAGGAAGTGATGATGCCCACTAGGCTTTTCCTGCTTTTGCCCTCAGTAAATTTAGTACATTTGTCAAGCTTGAAATATAATTCATTCTCTTTTTAATTTAATTGTGATCATAATATATTTTAATGTTTGTCGATCAAGGATGCTTAGATTATGTACAGATATTTTAAAGAACAGAAGTAAACTTTCTTTTCTAAGCTGAGTTCCTCATACCTCTGAAATATAGTCCCTGTCAAGTAAAACTTAGGTTTTAGATGCCTATTATTTGTGTTTACTGATTTGGAGACTCTGACTTTTTAGAGCTTAAAACAGCTAATATCATTCATTTGAATTACACTTCTTTACGTATTTCCTTTTCCTCACTGAAGTTGTTCTACCTTAGCAGAATCATGGGTCCTAGTAGACTTGGTTAGGGGATAATAACAAATTGTCTGGGCAGTTTTGTTTAATACTGAGTTCAGTTTTGAATTTGTGTTGTGATAAATGAAGTGATCCCAAAGTTTGCTACGTAACTTCTAGGAAAAGCTATTAATAAAGTAAAAGATTTAAAGGAATCCTATTAAGACTTACCTTGGATTATTCTTGTGATATAAGGCATACATATAATACAGGCCTTAATCAGTTAGTAATCTTTTAACTATTACAAAATTTTTAGCATTCGGATTTTGAATCTACTTTCTTCCTTTCAAAAGGTGCTTTATGTGCTGTCTGTTGATTTCATCATTCATTTATCAAATCTCAGCAGTGGAAAGACAGACATTTCCAAATAGCTATGCCATAGAGTAAAATGTAATTTGTGCTTTAAGGTGGTATAAATAAAGTGCTGAGGTGTAGTATGTGGTGGAGGTGAAAGTTGCTTGCTAAGGCTGAAAAGTTGGTATAG
The DNA here is from genome assembly GCF_009761245.1 of Sapajus apella. Lineage (NCBI taxonomy): Eukaryota > Metazoa > Chordata > Mammalia > Primates > Cebidae > Sapajus > Sapajus apella. The sequence continues at coordinate 14,898,579 of NW_022436980.1, forward strand.
AATGAAGCATGGAGTAGGTACTGTCCTGCTGATGGGTTGGATTCTAGTGAGAGGGAGGACATGTTAGGTTGAAGCAATGATAGATTGTTGAGTAACAGAAGGGAAGTTAGGGGAAGATGATACAGGTTTTGATTGCTTTGTCAAAGAATTTTGACTTATTCGGTAGAAAACCATTGAAGGCTTTTAATCAGGGAGAGGAAACATCAGGGCTCTGCTTTGATAGAATTTGCTTACTTGACTCTGCAAAGCTTGGATTAAGAGAAAAAACTGAAAGCAAGAATAATGATCAAGAGGAATTAAAATAGTCTGGGTAAGAAATAATGAAATGCTGGCCTAGATAATTGAAAGTAGGTATAGCGAGTGTTGGTTCAGATGTGGGAGGCATTTTGGAGGTAAAATCTACAGGTCTTGGTGACCCCTTAAAGTTAGAGGATGAAAGACAAGGTGAAGTGAAAGTGACTCTTGAGGTTTTCAGCCTAGTTGACTCTGAAGGCAGTGATGCACTTAATGAGATAAGGAACATAAGAAGGAAAAGAGGAAGTGTGGGGGTTAGTTTTTGGCCATCCTAAGTTCACCATGTTAGTATGAATTTCATTTAAAGTCAGAAAATTAATTGTACAGTTCAAGAGAGAAGTAGAAACAAGAGACACATATTTGGTAGATATGATTGTAGGTGTAGCTGAACGCTATAGAACTGCCAGAGATTTCTGAGGCAGAGTAGAAGGAGCGATTCAGAGAAAAAGTCAGATAATCGAATTTTGGGGAGTATGAGGGGTATAATTGAATGGCAGAGAAGGAAATCATTATGCTTTAATTCTACCTTTCTCATCACTACGTAGACTAGTGACAAGAAAGGTAGAATTAAAGCATAATGATTTCCTAGGTGGAAGCAGCTTTAAGAAGAAGATAAAATCTGAAGTTCTGATAAAACTAAGTTCAAATTCAAGTGGAGAAAACCAAACAGGGTGAAAATTCAAGAAGTCATTGAATTGTATGGTTAGAGGCCATTATTGACCTTTATAGAGCAGTTTCTCTTATGTGATGGGGCTAGATTAAAATGAGTATGTGGATTATTTAAAAATTGTTCTAGAACTGAATAATGAAAAAGAAGGAAGTTCTGTTAGCCTGAGGATTTGAACAGCATTGAAATAACTCTGGGTGTGTGTGTGTGTGTGTGTGTGTGTGTGTGTGTGTGTGTATGCCTATATGTGCACACACGATAGGAGAGGTTCAAATATTGATGGGAATAAAAAAGATTGATGGGAAAGGATGTAGGTAGGTAATGGCCTAAGATGCAAGGGAAAAGAAATACTTGAAGCGGTAGCATTCTACAGTAAACCGTGGGAGGGAAAGACTAGGAACAAGTAGAAGGGGTAATCTTGGCAGATAAATGTAACTTCCACTTAACACAGGTGGAAAGCAAGGGAATATACAAAGAAGTTTTCAGGGCATTTGTAAATTTTATATTGGGTTGCAAGGAAGTGATTTAAGGTATAATATTTATAATGTTTAAACCATGTTTAAAATTTTTATATTATGAAATAAGCAGTATACATGTATTAACTAGTCTTCTAACAAATAAATGGGTAAAAAAATTTAAATGGAAATCATTCTCATCTTTAATATTAAGTTCATCTTATTATACACATGCTGTGACTTAAAGGATGCCACAGTACTATTTTTATCTACACTGCTTGGGCATATATTAATAATATTATTACATTTTAACTAAGGTTTTGTTTTTGTTTTTTGTTTTTAAGTATGTGTAGGTTGCTAATTTTTTATAGTAATGAGAGACATGTTTTGAAAATATCCAATAGATTTTGTAGCTTTTTAACATTAACATTTAGATACTTGTTGAGCTTATATTATCTTATAGTACCAATGAAAAAGTATTAATAGTTATAATATTCTACCTGTTAAAATATTAAAAAAATATTAAAGCCCTATATTTTTTCCTGAGAGCCTCTTGGGTGTGAAGAAACCAGAGGATTCCATGTCAGCTGACAGGAGTACTGACCAGGGCTTAGCCTTATTTCCTGCTTTTCTGCACAGAACATTCCAGACTTTTTAAGGGTTTTAGGCAGCATGAATAACTTTATGAGCTAAAAGAACTTTTAAAAATCATGATCCCCCCACAAACTGCTCAGTGCCCTTGGTCTAATTTTCACACCTTTGTAAAATCTGCAGGGATTTTGCCTTGTGGTGTAATGTAAAATATGGAAAGGAGAAGAAATACTAAGAAGGAGATTGGGCCAACTATGTTCTGGACACTGTACAGAGTACTTTACATTTCCTTCTAAGGATTATAATACCCTCAGAAGTTTCCAGAAGAAGAACCCTGCCCAAGGTTGTAAAGCTAGTAAGTGTCAGGGCCAGATCCTAGGTTTGCTTGATTCTAATATCTGTGTCACGGTATGAAGAGTCAAGCACACTGCTCCATGGTGTGCTCCCTCTTTCCAAAGGAAGTAAATCAAAAGGGCATTTCCCCAACTCCACTCCCATATTTAATGTTACCAAATTCTCCAAATTTTGTATTCATTTTTAGGCAGCTTTATTCAATATAGTTATGGATAACCTATTTGTAATATATTTTTCCTGAAATGTTCTTCCTTACCTTGTTTCCTTCCTCATCTCTGCCGTCAAATATTTATTACACATCTACTTATATGCAATGTTTGATATTAGATGATAGAGATAGACCAATGACAAAGACTGTTCTTCACCTTTAAGGATGTTCCATTCTCATTTGGAAGAAAGAGAGTGAACAGAATACACAACTGGTATTTTAATTACATCTAGTTTGTTTTTTAATGGTGCTTCTTATGTCAGTCTTCTGAAGACATCATGGAAAACCATAAAGGACTTGGTATTTTATCTAAATTCAGCTGTACTGGACTCATGATCAATTTTATGTGCCAACTTTGTTTCGCCCAATTAATATTCTATGAAAAAAAGTGTATTTTTATACATTTTACACTTTGTATATTATGTATTTTTATACTTAGTAACATACATTTTTATATTTTACATATTTAGTAATTATTTGCTGCATTAAAATGGAAAGAAACCAAAATAACTCTGTGTATGTACACACACACACACACACACACACACACACACACACACACTTTTAGGTAACTGTAATAAGAAACCTCTTCTAACATTTACAGGAGGAGGTCAGGGCTTCCCATACTGTCTTTAAAAATGGGGTAGTTCACTTGAGAGTATATGACTTGATTCAGTATAACTGAATGCTCCCTGAAGTGAGGTGTGCTTTGTAATGAGTCTTATAGTATAGGCACAATTGCTTACTGTTGAAATTTTCATTTTATTTGGTAAAAGTTCTTTTCTGTGTTTCCTAGGCTGGTTTGAAACTTGTTTGCAAGGAATATATTATCTGATCTAATAAAATTTTTTAACCTTTTGGCTAGAAATTTTATTTAAGGCACAGTCAGAAAATTCTTTAAATGCAAGTTTATTCCAAGAATAAGTAATGACTGAAAATTCTTATAGCGTTAGTAAATCCTGTTTTTGTATTTGTGTTTTTGCTTTGATGTGGTTGAATATATGTATATAAATACATATTTATGTATTTATTGGAATGCATAGCTGTTATATTACTAATATATTTTTATTTATGTGAAACAATGCAGATTACATGTATATAGAGAGTCTCCTTAAACATTTCTAATACATTTAAGCAAATACAAAAATCAGTTGTATATTAGTGTGGAGACAGTTCCTGATTCTAAAGTCCAGCTATCAGGGTTCTGAGCTGTAACCTTAGTTAGGTTCTAGTTCTGTATTTCAGTATTGACATGTCAAAAGGAATTGTCCTGGGGATTTCCAGATTTTTTGAGTTAATGGCTATAGTGTAATTTTCAGCCTAATTCCAATAATAAATGTTTTGCCTTTTAGTTCAAAAGAAAAGAGCAATATTTCTATTGAATCAGTTATTTTATGCACCAATCGGTGCCCTAAAAAGTTCATCATTTTATAAAGTGACCACAGATTTGTTCTGTGTCAAAGTTCTTCTGTGTTAGTACCAACTTTCATTCTAGAAAGGAATTTAGGTATTTTCAGAAGAGGTGTAATCATTTGAATCTGAACTTGACCCTTGTGGTGAGCTTGATTTTCTCCTTAATATACTGCTTTTAGGAAAGCAATTTTTCTTTCCTGGCTTTTGCAGCTCCTTGCACGTAGCAGGTACTCAATAAATATTTATTGAATGGAATTGAATTTGACCTGCATAGCAGTCATAGTCCTGATGTAGGGTTATTCATTTTTGGCAGAAGCTGTCGTAAATCACAGGGTTTAATAGTAATCCAACTGCTGAACTGCATACTCAGTGGCATACAGTAGTTCAGCACTGTATGCTGCATTTTCACAAGTGCAAATTTAGGAAACAGTTTAGCCTACAGGCCTTGATGAACTGACTCTGGCCTATTTCAGATCTCTCGTACTACTCACGCACAGCCTTCTTTCCTATGCACTGAACTTCTAGAATAACCGCATTGAGTCCTCTCTTAACGTGCTTGTTCTCTGGTGCCTCTTAAGCCTTTGCACACTCCTTTGGCTAGAACACTTCTTTTGGCAAATTTAAGTATGTATTTCCTGACACTCTTATGTGGAAATGAATGGGCTGCTGCTTTTCTCCTGTAGCAGTTTGTACTTGCCTCCATCATAGCACTAAATTCTCCTATAATTCTTTCCTAAACCACCAGTCCTTCCCACTAGACAGCTGCTTGAGGGCAGGTGTGTGATTTATTCCTTTCTGTGTTCCCTAGAGCCTGAAACAATGTCTGCCACATAAATGTTTGTTGAATTAACAAATGGGTCCTGAAATTTATGTAAATTTGCAAATGGAATAAAATAAAAATGTAAATGAGTTTAGCAGGGATCATTGATTATACGCCTAATTTTAATTAAATTGTCAGAAAGATCAGCCTGAGATTTGGAAGATGCAAGCTCTTGTGTTGGATTGATGATATTTTAATGATCCCTTAATCTTTGTAGTTCTTATTTTTTTTTTATCTAGAAATGAATAGATTGGGCGGAATCTTTACTAGATCCCTTAGAGCAAGAATCACACTGCTCTTAAGTTACAGAGAAATAAGTCTCTTCTGCCAGACTCTTTGACTCAGGAAGTATGCTTTAGTCATCTGTAATTTCCTAGCACTAAGCTCAGTACCTGGTATATAGTAGTTCCAACAATTTTCACCTGATAAAGCAATAAATTCCCACATGGAATTACAGTTTTAAATAAAGCAAATGAGAAAAAGTTCAGATAAAGAATAGTGTATTAAATATTTATAAAATGTAAAAGTATCTGTCAAATAATATTTGTGTGGAATGTCTGGAAAAAAAAAACCTGACAGAAATTTTGTATTTACCAGTTAACAAGTTCTCTAGTAAAGGAAATGAATTTGAAACTGTCTGGTCCCCAAACTACAAGAAAATAATGTATCAGTCTGTGACATGTCATACCAAGTTTTATGTTGCTAAAATTAAACTGTGCCTGCTGTAGAATGTTGGTCTCAATATTCTTGGTATTTATGTGTGCTTGTGATAGTATTTTTGGTTTAAATAATTTAAAAACCATATTCTGTTTCAACCAGGATTTGTTAAGTACTCGACATATTTGGGACTTAATCTTTAGGGCAGAATGAAATCTGATTATACTACTGTATCGCATATTAAAAAGGGGGTAACAAAGCTCTGTCAACCCTTTTCACTATACTTTTGTAAAGATTTGCTATTATTTAGTAAATGGGATGCCATCCTACCTTTTCAAGGACTTTCTTGGTGATAAAAAGAATATGATTACATTTTAAGTAAGCCTATGTCTTTGGGTTATTAATTTGAATACTTGATATTTTGGAGTTCAGTTGCAAAAATAAGGGAAATAATGCAATCAGACTTTGTGTAAAAAAATATAGCAATCAATCAATCCATTAATTTATTGATTATACAACAGTTCTGCTGTAAGGCATTGTTTGCAAAGAGGAAGAATATATAATAATGCCCTGAGTTAATGTGAAAAACTTTCTCTTTCCAAGCATCAGAGGCTGATGCTTGGAAATTTGAGCCATATTTTTCTCCCCCCTCACTACCTCCCTCAAAAAAACCCCAAATATTTATTTAAGAAAGTAAGTATGATAGGGAATGTGAGTACATTTTTAATTTGTTGGTTCCTTGATTCATTGTGTTTGTTACGCTTGAAATTATTATAGCTCAATTGTTTATTTGTCCCAGGGACTTTTATAGGTTCCCAGGGCAGATCGATGTTGTATGCCACCTGAAACTTACATAATATGAAGAAATCTTTCTCAATACAGAGAATATAAAAGTTACAAACATCAAATTTTGTATGAAAATGAATTTTCTTTAGAATACGAAAAATCCACAAAACACTATAATTTTTTAAAAGCTAGTATATCTACAAACGATTAGAGAAATAACCTAGACTAGTTTTTGACTCTCAACATTTTATACCTTGATTATCTTCCATTACCACATATACTTCCAGTTTTGGGTGTCATGAGACACATTCAGATTGCCAAATTCAAATTAGATTTCACTGTTCCCATGGTAGGATGGTCAGCATCGTGGGCACTTGAAGTATTTCTGAAACTATCATTTATAAATCTATTATTACAGATTTAAAAAATATTGTGTTTGTTTAAGATGTATAACATGATGCTTCGATATATACACATAGTGAAATGGTTAACTACATCAAATAAATTAACATAACCTTCACCTTCCCTAATTACCTTTTTGTGGCAAGACCACTTAAACTCTGTTCTCCTAGCAAATTTTCAGAATACAGTGTTCTTAGCTATAGGTCTGATGCTGTACGTTAGATCACCAGTCTGAATCATTCTACATAATTGCAAATTTGTACCCTGTGACCTACTTCTCTCCATTTCTTCCTGTCCCCATCCCTGGGGCCCACCCACTGTTCTACTCTATGTTTTTATTTGTTTAATTCCTTCTTTTAAGATTCTGCATATAAAAGTGAGATCATATATCAATAGTATATTTCTTTTGGTGCCTGACTTATTTCACTTTCATTGGGACTGCTGACAGTAATTAAACCACTTAACAGGAGTGATTGCATGCCTCACATATACCTTCCACTAAACCCAAAGTAAGTGGATCTCCAACTTAAATTTCCATTAGCCAGATTCCAGAAATACTCACAGCCACTCCAGTGCCACCCAGCAGGAGGCTTTAGCCAATTATGTTTAAGATATCATACTCTTCACAATTTTACGAAAAAAAATGACAAGGGCCTTAGAAGAGGGCCATGTATCTTTATTTGAACATTTAACCTTTTGTAAGACTGCTGTACCATTACGCTACATAATGCTCTTGTGCAATTCTCAATGATTTCATTTGAAAGTTATTTATGTGAAGAGTTCATTGTGCCCTCTCTGGAGGGATAAGAATCTGGTGGACTAACTTACTCTGGGCTAAATCACATGAACATGTAGAAGTGAATACATTAGTTGGATTACTACCTTCTCTGGCTGGCAGAAGGTACTTTCAGTTCTGCAGGCAGCCCCTGAACGCCCCAGTGGTTGGGCGCACCTGTGGTGGAATGACTGAACCGTTATATACCATATGTTTATAGGCGTGGTAGAGGTGGAAAAGACTAGTTCTGACCTGACACAACATTTACTACTTAATAACTCAATTATTCAAATCGCACCTATTTGTCTTATTCTCCTCGGGGTTCAGGAACAGTACACCAAAACATTAATTAACAATCTATGAGACAGCACCAGCTGGAAGTTCAAGGGAGTAAAATTACATATACATGTGAGACCATTGGTTGTCAACAGAAAAGGCCCATTTCCTCATTTTTATTTAAAAAAAAAAACTCTCAGTGGTATACAGTGATTAGCATACTGGAGTTCTGTTAAGCTATATGTGCAATGAAGTATCTTAGAATTAAAACTTCAGAGATTCAGAGTAAGGGTATGATATAGAAAAGATCGAATGGTAGGAGAACAGAATAGGATTTATTTATATTATGACAAACATGAATATTAGTTATTAATAAATTGGAGATAGTAAGTTAAGATCATAATTTATATTATAGAAAATGAAGAAATAGGACATGGTTCTATAACTTTTTCATTTTTCTGTGAAACAAAATATTATGATTTATTTTATTTTTATCTTTGTTTTTAGGTAAGACTGTGCCAAAATCCCAAACTTCAGTTGAAAAATAGCCCACCATATATACTTGATATTTTGCCTGATACATATCAGCATTTACGACTTATATTGAGTAAATATGATGACAACCAGAAACTTGCCCAACTCAGTGAGAATGAGTACTTTAAAATCTACATTGATAGCCTTATGAAAAAGTCAAAACGGGCAATCAGACTCTTTAAAGAAGGCAAGGAGAGAATGTATGAAGAACAGTCACAGGACAGGTAAGAAGAATATTTCAGATGTCTTGGTGTAAAGGTCATTCATTTTGTGTTTTACATAGTAGTTAACCTAAATGTCACCATGTAATTGTTTTGTGGTAAATGTCAGTCACTTTGTATATGGTCATGTGGTGCTTACCGATGGGGATACTTCACGAGAAATATACATTTAGGCCATTTCATTGTTGTGTGGACATCACAGAGTGTACTTACACAGAGCTCGATGGTATTACCTACCACATACCTAGGCTGTTGATACAGCCTGTTCCTCCTAGGCTATAAATCTATACAGCATGTTACTGTGCTGAATACTGTGGGCAATTGTAACACAATGGTAAGTATTTGTGTATCTAAATATACCTAAACATAGAAAAGGCACGGCAAAAATACTGTATAAAAGGCCGAGTACGGTGGCTCACGCATTGTAATCTCTGCAATTTGGGAGGCTGAGTCAGCCAGATCACCTGAAGCTGGGAGTTCAAGACCAGCCTGACCAACGTGGAGAAACCCCATCTCTACTAAAAATACAAAAATTTGCCGGGTGTGGTGGCGTACACTTATAATCCCAGCTACTCGGGAGGCTGAGGCAGGAGAATCGCTTGAACCCAGGAAGTGGAGGTTGAAGGGAGCTGAGATCGCGCCATTGCACTCCAGCCTGGGCGACATGAGGGAAACTTTGTCTCAGTTAAAAAACATACATATATTGTATAAAAGATAAAAATGGATAATCTGTATACCATGCATGGAGCTTGCAGGACTGGAAGTTGCTCTGAAAGTCAATGAGTGAGCAGTGAGTGAATGTGAAGGCCTAAGACTATTACTGCACACTACTGCAGACTTTTGAAACATTGTTTCAAAAGTAAATTTAGGGTATGATATAGAAAAGATGATAAGCTATGCTAAATGTTAAAAAAAAATTCTTTCTCCAACAATGAACAGCTGTCACTTTTAAACTTTATAAACTTGTAAATTTTTTTTTTTACATTTTGACTTTTATTAACAATTAGCTTTCCAAAAATATTTTCTTTAAATATTATTCTATAAGCTTTAAAATATTTTTTAAATTAAGTGGTTTTTTTTTTTAATTTTATAAACTTTTTTGTTAAAGACTAAAACACACACCTATTAGCCTAGGCATGGACAGGGTCAGGATCATCAGTGTCACTGTCTTCCACCTTCACGTTTTATCCCACTGGAAGGTCTCCAGGAGCAATAACATGCATGGAGCTCTCATTTATGATAACAGTGCCTTCAGGAATATTTCCTGAAGGCCTGCCTGACATCGTTTTACTCTTAGCTTTTTGTTTTTAATAAGTAGAAGGAATACCCTGTAAAATAATGTTAAAAAGAATACAGCATAGTAAATACATAAACTAGTAACATAGTCACTTATTTTAATATTATCAAGTATTACATATTATGCATAATTGTATGTACAGTGCTTTTATGTGACTGGCAGCACAGTAGATTTGTTTACACCAGCATCACCACAAACGTGATACGTTGCACAATGAACTTGTGATGACTATGGCATCACTAGGTGATAGGAATTTTTCAGTTCCGTTATAGTCTTAGGAGACCACTAACGTAAATGCAGCCTGTCATTAACTGAAACCTCCTTGACCGAAATGTCATTACAGGGTTCATGACTGTATTTGCTTTTAACATTAATAGCTTTACATACATTTACTTATGATAGTAGCTAGTTCATGAGACAGTGTTCTCAATGTTTTAATAGACTTTGTTTTTAAAGCCATATTAGGTTTACAGGAAAATTATTCAGAAATTACAGTTCCCATAAATCTCTTCTGCACAAGCACTTTCTCCTATTCACATCTTGTATTGGTGTGATATGTTATAGTTGATAAACTATTGTTGATGTATTATTATTATCTAAAGCCTAGAGTTTACATTAACATTCCACTTTCTGTGTTGCACTGTTCTATGCTCCATAAATGCATAATGTCATGTATCTACCATTACAGTGTTATACAGAATAGTTTCACTGCCCTAAAAAAGCCCTGTGATCCACTTATTAATTGTCTCACTTCCCCTCCTGAACCCATGGCAACCACTGACCTTTTTACTGTCTGTGCAGTTTTGCTTTCTCCACAGTGTTACATAGTCGGACTCACACAATATATAACTTTTTCACAATATATTTTCGGTTTCTCCGGGTCTTTTCTTAACTTGGCAGCTCATTTCTTTATGCCACTGGATAATACTCTATTGTGTGGTTGTACCACAGTTTGGTTGTCCACTCCCACATTGGAGAACATTTTGGTTGCTTCCATTTTTTGGGTAATCACATACACAGTTGCAATAAATATTTGTATGCAGGTATTTCAACTCATTTGGGTAAGATACCTAGCAAGGTTGCTGGATTTTCAGGGTATGCGTAAATTTAGAAACAACATAAGAAGCTTCCAAGAAAGTTTGTAAGAAACTCCTTGACTGGTTCCAAAGTGGCTCTACCCTTTTTCATCCCACCAGCAATGAATGACAGTTGTCAGTGTTCCACATCCACACCAGAATTTGGTGTTGGAGACAAGTGTCTTAAAGACATGATTTGATTGAATCTGTGGATGTGGTAGATGTGGGTAGGAGATGTAACTTCAATCTGTATATTTGGACTTAAGTGAGAAAATGAACTGGGTTGGCAAAGATTGAATTGACATCAACCAAATCCTAATTTTATAGCCAAGATTTCTCACTTAGAGATCCTCATTCAAGTTTGTTGTTTGGCCATTTCAATGTTAAATTTCATGATCTGTCTATTTTTTTTTTTTTTAAGACGGAGCTTCGCTCTTGTTACCCAGGCTGGAGTGCAATGGCGGGATCTCAGCTCACCGCAACCTCCGCCTCCTGGGTTCAGGCAATTCTCCTGCCTCAGCCTCCTGAGTAGCTGAGACTACAGGCATGCGCCACCATGCCCAGCTAATGTTTTGTATTTTTAGTAGAGACAGGGTTTCACCATGTTGACCAGGATGGTCTTGATCTCTTGACCTCGTGATCCACCCGCCTCGGCCTCCCAAAGTGCTGGGATTACAGGCTTGAGCCACCGCACCCGGCCTTCATGATCTATCTTAAAGCAAATGATAGAGTTTTCCATTTCTGGGCTATTTTAAATATATATGGAATATTCACAATAGTAATAGTTTAGATTTTCAAATTGGAGAACCAATATTAATGAAAAATATATTATGTCTTAACATATTAATTAAATTGAATTTTCATGTAAGACACTTAACCTCTCTGTATTTTAGTTTTCTAACATAGGAAAACCTTTAAAAAACCTCTAATATTTCTTTTTTCTTTTTGCTTGAAAACTTTATTAAAATAAGGAATTAAACCTGAAAATAGAACAATCAGAGAGCCAGTCCTTTGCATAAAATCAGCAAGAAAAAGGAAAGAGAGAGAGAGAAAGAGAGAGGGAAGGAAGGAAGTAAGGGAAGGAAGGGAAGGAAGGATACAAACCTCCAATATTTCTTTCAGGTCAGAAAAACTAGCCTCATTCAGTCTAGAAAATTCAGTTATCAAAGCATGTGGACTTAAATTTTTTGTGAATACTAGCCAATTACCTGTAACAAGTAAAACCATCAAATTCAAACATAGAAAAACCCTCTTCCAGATGTAAAATGGCATAAATAATTATGTATTTATAATTTTCTCTCTAAATTAGAGATGAACTCTCTAAATTAGAGATGAACCCAAACCAACTCATAGAAGTCTAACCAATTATGTAACTTCAGGCTCACCACTTAATATTCTTGGGCCACAGTTTATTCATCTTGAGGGTCGTGAATCTTCGAGTTGCCTTTTAGTATTAATTAGCACTGTAAGATTCTCCAGGAGTAACAAGGAGAATTTGAGTTGCCATGGTGCAACAGAAGTAAGGTAGAGAAATATTATAACGATTCTTTATTCTTATAGACTTTTCAAGAACTGGTAACCTCTTGGGAAGCCAAATATCTATGTTAAAATTTTATTTTTCACATTGTATTTTTGCCATTGAACTAATAAAACCAAGTTCTTTACAAATGACTTTATAATTCTTAGTAAAGTAGTCAGTAGTAGTTTCTTCCTGATTCAGCCAAGTCATCCATTAAATTTTACTCTAGGGAATCAGGACATTTGACAAGGTATATAACTTCTTTGACTATGAATTTGAGTGGGTATAGTGTTTTAACTGGTTGAAGTAATACATGATGTGGTAAACTTGCATCCTACTTTTACATCTTCTGTGTAAACTTATAACATTTTCTAACTCAGTAGATGTTTTGTAATTTCCATTTGATAATTTTGATGGTTTGCTTATGTGGAAGCATTTCATGGGAGACTTTTAAGTTTTGATTGATAATGTATAAATTTCATTAGATTATGATAGCTGTCACAATGCTGACTATTCACGATGAGGTCACTCATTCTATGTATTCTTGTCTGCATTTTAAGTGTCCAAGTGAATTTTGTTTACTGTCCTAAATGCAACCCTGAGGCAAAATTTATTAGTTTCTATGCTGGTCTAGCATATTCTTAATTGGATATTACTGTCATCCTTGTTCTGTTTGCTGACAGTGTTTTATGGCCAGCTGTGTTTATGCAGAATTTACATTTGATAAATGTTTCATAATAATTCATAATAATGTACTGTTCTTGGTACACCATAACAGGCATATAAACTTTTGAGTTGTGTTTCTTTTTCTAGTAATATATTTGGCCACGTTCACTTCTAGGTTCCCTTAGGATTCCAAAGGCAAACTGAATCTAAAATGTAGCATTGCACACGGAGCTCTGGGGCTCCGTGGAAGAGTCTTCCTTAGCATGTTTTCATTTACAGAGTGGCCTCCTTATGAATAGTCAGCATTATGAGATCTATCATAATCTGTGAAAATCTGTATATTACCTGTCAAAAAAAGCCTCTCATGAAATGTTTCTATATAAGCAAAACTATCAAAGGTGGTTAGGCAGCAAAGTATATGGTTTAGTAGACTGACTCCACCTACTATGTATGACAACACTGGTTACTGGGAATATTATAAATTCACTGAAGAATATTTTCTTTGATTCTGTAAGTAGCTCACTAGGGACATTACTGTAATTGAGCTAAAAATGAAGGATTGTAATAGTAGAAACAGTAATTTGGTGTTAATTGACTTAATCAGTATTATCTCATGTGATCCTGCCCACTTTATTGAAGAAATTGTATAAGGATGAGTATACATTAAAATACACATGAATCAAAATGTGTATTTTAATGTTCCTTCATCTCTGTCATATTAATAATAAATGTGGAATTGTTATAAATGTAAGGGTAAATGAGAAAAAATTTAGATCTCAATTCTGAACTGACTGCTTTTTAAATTTTTTAATTGATTGTTAATGATGAATGAGTAGCATAAATTTTAAAGCAATTTTTTGTAAATACAATAAATAGAAAAATAAATAAGTAAGTGGCATTCGATACATTTCCGAGTTACTTAGGTTCTGTGTAGAAGGAGAGAGGTAGAAATTATACTTAGGTGGTTGTATATGCTACTGAAATAGATACTTAGGGCATAGTGAAAGTCTTTTTCCTTGAGAGTAGATAATGATTTCTAGTAGGGAAAAGGCATGAGCAGGCTGCATGCCTCCTCTGACTGATACAGTAAACTTCCATCTTTTGTATCAAGTTTCTGAAATTGTTGTTGGTGGTATTTTTTTTGTTTTGTTTTGTTTATTCTTTTTCTCTCTTTTCCTTTTTCTGCAAACAGTTGAATGTCACACTGAGTTGGTTGCTCCTCCAGCTGGGTGTCTAAACCATTCTGAGCTGGCATTTCTGGGAAGAGTAATTCAATGGTTTTTGGCAAGCATAAAGTTTGCGTGTGTGTGTATATGTGTGGACAGAGGGTAGGGAACATAAGAGAAGTCTGTAGTTTGAAGCACAGAGAAAAGGATAAACTTTATATGATATTGCTTAAACTTTCAGTGGTATAAGTAAATCTGAGATTTGAAGGTTGTCAGTGCTCACAAATGTATAATTGACAGGAGGCACTTCTATGATTTGACTGACAGTTTCCTCAGTTAACTATTTTAATAGTAAAATTTATTTCATCTGAAAAGTATGTATTAATCAGCTGCTCTGCAAGGTCTGGTGTTGTGTTGGCCACTGTTTTTTAAAACACTCAGAGATGATAGCCGAAGGATACTCAAATTTTCCCTGTTTTCGAACTGCTTGAGTGAACCAGGGTGCTACAACTCATTTTCTCCTCCCACACACTGCTAGACAACCACTGGAAAAAAAAAAAAGTCAACTGAGGTGGAAAAAAATAGTTCTACCTTTGATAAAATGTGAAGAAAATAAAGATTAATGAAAGCTCTGGCCAGAGAGGAAAACATAGATGTTGCCTTAACATTAATGTCATTTCAGAACCCTTGAATCATGCCTTATATACCAGTGTTGTATAAAAACTAAATGACAAAATGGAGTGTGTGTGTGTGTATGTGTGTGTGTGTGTGTGTGTGTATGTGGTGGAGTGTTACATGTTTTGTAAAATAATATTCATATGATTAAGATTTAATAAAAAGAAAGTATTTTGACATAGAAAAATTAGCCCTAGAATAAGCTAGCCTGTATGTAAAAGGCTTCAGGAGCATCAGGCAGAAATACTTTTCCCCATTGACTATTTGGCTAAACAAAGAATAATTTGTAATCTGCTACGTTAATAAGGAACCTTTCCACTTAAAAGACTGCAGTTCCCTATGCTTCCTGTTTATAATTGTGTTGGTAATTTACAAGATAGTGTACCAAAAAACATATATTAAAAATGCATTGTTAAAAATTGAGCCTAAAACAGCAGCAGCCACAACAGTAACAACAGCAACAATGAAACAAAAAACAGCAAACAAACCTACTTTCTTTCCTTGTATTACTGTATGACATTATTGCTTTGAGTAAAGAGTAACGTAGTATTAATTTAAATGCTTAAATGTATATGTATATAGATGTTGATAGCATGGTCATTGACATAGTTTTGCAAGTTCTCATGAGTTTTCAGTTCACCATATAAAGAGACTGATATGTATGTACAGTTGGTGCTTTAAGTGGTAGTTTTAGTAATTACTGGACCTCACAGGTTAATAGGCTTGTTTATAGTGCTACATCAAGTTCCATATTTTCTCATAGCTCTGTATATTGTGAGAAGAAAATGAAAAAAGTGCTGTTTAACTAATCACAGGAATGTGGAGCCAGGAAGTCTCATGCTCTCATGCCATTTCTGCTCCCAGTGTTCCTTGTAACTTTGGTTGGCTTCCTAACTCCAATCTACATTTTTCAGTTATTAAACTATTTTCTGGGTATTTATAACATTTTCACCTTAGGCATTTCAACATCACAAAATGAAAATTAAGTTGTTTCAGACTAAATGTTACTGTTGTGACCTCAGTCTGTTAATTTTTCAACTGTAGTAGTAGTTTCTGGTAAAAATATGGTTTTTGTTATAATAATAATTATTTGCAAGAGAATTAATCTTAAAAAGGTTTGTCTTTTAAATTAATTCTACTATATTGGATGTCTTTCTATGAAATGTATATTTAATGATACGTGAAAGAGAATGGCTTATATTCATTGTTAAAATAATTTTAAATTAAAAAAATTAACCTAGTTTGTCTGCTTCTCCTTTTTTGTTTAACTAATGGTGAAAATTGCAATAGTTTGAACTTCATAAGGAGAAAGGACAAGTTGCAAGTAGAAAATATTTGTAAATAAATCACAATAGGCAACTGATTTCTTTTGAACACAAGTATTTTGAAACAAAAATACATTTACTCATTAATTTTTTCCATATTTGTTTGTATTCAAAGCATTTTTTCCATTTAAATGGAAAACTAGAGGAATGAAAACATGAATTTCTGATACTTCCAAATAATAATTTTTTTTTTTTTTTGAGATGGAGTTTCGTTCTTGTTACCCAGGCTGGAGTGCAATGGCTCGATCTCGGCTCACCGCAACCTCCGCCTCCTGGGTTCAAGCATTTCTCCTGCCTTAGCCTCCCGAGTAGCTGGGACTACAGGCATGCGCCACCATACCCAGCTAATTTTTGTATTTTTAGTAGAGACAGGGTTTCACCATGTTGACCAGATGGTCTCGATCTCTTGACCTCGTGATCCACCCGCCTCGGCCTCCCAAAGTGCTGGGATTATAGGCGTGAGCCACCGCGCCCAGCCTCCAAATAATAATTTTTAACTTGGATTCAGAAGACAAATAGTAATCAATCTCTTATATAGAAGTATGTCTGCCAGATAGGAAGTAGAATTTGCTTTAGAAAGTTTGAAAAATCTTCTGAGATTGATTTATTGTAAATGAATAAACAGTTTATTTAGTCTTGATGAGAATGTTTTCTTGCATATTTCAAGCATCTGAGTGAAGTGAATAGACTTTTCTAAAGTTTGGAAATGAAGGGGCTCATTTCATTAACACACCATGAAAGTAGAGGCCACAAGAAAGTTATTTAGACAAATGTTTTCAAAGTTAAACAAAGGGAGTCTGTTAGGGAAGGCAGGTGAGAGCTTGCAGAATCTTTGACTGTTAAGGACTTTATGGCCCTATGTATTTGCCTAACTGTACTCCTGCTGCTTAGCTAGCTAGATACAATGTAATTTTCTTGTTGATTTTTCAGTGAAAAGTGAAAGGTTTTTTTGGTTTTTGTTTTTTTTTTTAATAGCAGTTTCCTCACTAGGGTATATTTTACAAAACACAAAAGAAAACAATTATTTAGATGTAATTAAAATGAATTCCACCATTAGCTTTTTAAATTTTAATAAAATGCTTACTTGCAGTACATTTAATTGTTGTTTATTTCGTTTATTTAATCTTTAAATTTTTAGCCGCATGTTAATACCATTCAGCCCCATCTTCTGGTTTCTTAGTAACTAAAACTTATTGCAAGTATTTTAATTTCTTCTAAATCAGATTATATGTTATACACAAGATAGTCGGATATTAAACTTGGAGATTTTTTTTCCCCCACAGATGAGAGTTTGTTAAATGTTTTTACATTCCTGAGAATGATATTGATTGTATTATATATAGTAAACAAACTCATAAGACTCAAGTGAACTTGATTTTGCAGTGGAATACCTTTTATGTTTTTCAATCTTAGGTAGCTTATTAAAATTGATGTTTTCCTTTCAGTAAATATCTGGTGACATTAAAATTTGATAATTAAAATCCAGAAGCATTCAAGAAAGAATGCCTGCTTTCAGTTTCATAATAACAATACTCCCACAAAGTAAGTTGATGAATGATGTCTTTCAAGTGGCAGAGTTGTTATTGAGTTAGAGAAAGCTCCTTTGGCAGTTTCTTACAAAACTAAATTAAAGTTTGTTTATAAAACAGACAAGCTACAGTGATAATCCTATACCCTAAAGAGTGCTTGGAAATCTAGCCCAAGAAGAGTTGTGTTTTTCAGTGATTTAACAAAGAAGTGGAATTTCCAAGAATCCAAACAGATTAGCATTCAGTGCTAATTGGGTAGGGTGTAAAATAGTATTCATGTCTGACTGTTTTGATGTGAAGTACTTCATAACCATTCAGTTTTCTAAATCTTTTTTAATATTAATCTTTCATCTCTTCCAATTTATTGTTTGAGCATGAGTTTTTGTTTGGGTACACATGTATACATCAAATGTTCATAGATGTTCTGTAAACAGCAGGTTCTGCATAAAATCATTACAAAAAGTGCCTTTATAGATTAATAACAGAGAGATTGAGGCTCTGTTGTTCATGGAAACATTGAAGAACAAATTAAACTGACAGATAATTTAGATGTCCTATTGGAGTGGATTAGTTTGAGAATCTGATCATGTGACTATGATATACTACTTTCATATGTAATCACAAATGTGTGACTGTATTAGTATCTTTGGGCTGCCGTAACAAAGTACCACATACTGGGTGACTTAAATGAGAGGTATTTATTCTCTCACATTTCTGGATGTAAGAAATCCAAAATCAAGGTGTCAGCCAGCAGGGCCATGCCCCCTCAGAACCCTCCAGAATAGGTAACTTCTATGTCTGTTTCAGTTTCTGGTAGCTCCAGGCATTCCTTAGCCTGTGGCAGTGAAAGTCCCTTCTCAGCTCTGTCATCACACAGTGTTCTCTGTGTATGTGTGTCTGTGTTCAAATCTCCCTCTTATAAAGACACCAGTGATTCTGAATTGGGGCCTGCCCTTATGACCCCATCTTGACTTTGTTACAGCTGCAAAGGCACTATTTTGAAACAGGGTCATATTGACAGGTAGGATTGAGGTTAGAATTTAAAACTATCTTTTTAAGGGACACCATTCAATCCCTTACAGTGACCAAATATGGCAGTGTACATTTACATTAAGGAGGGGAAGAAAGTTGAAACTCATTAGAACATGTCATGGAAGTTTGAAAAACTTGGATTAGTAGAATATAATACCAAACAAAATTATTTACAATTATTTTTTGTAAAGGTCTGTAGCTCAAATGAGTTTTCTTCAGGTGTGTAATGAATGGTTAATTTATTTATGAATTACTTTTTATAAATATATTGGAAAACATGATGAATTCTACATTTACCAATAATATATTTTTATATTTATTGATATAATTGAATTTATAAGTAACTTTTTATAATATTATTACTGATTTTAATGTGTAAAATGCCATCTCTCTTTAGAAATTATTAATAATACAAATATGTCGATCTAATTTACATTTATTAATAGCCCTGGTTATTTCTTAACAATCCGTTTTCTTTAATTTTATGATAATCTCTGGAGGATTAATTAGAATAGTTAATTATAACTTATTAAATCTGTTTATAAAGCTTACTCTATTGCACTTAAAAAGGAACCTGTAGTCCCAGCTACTCTGGAGGCTGAGGCAGGAGAATTGCTTGAACCCAGGAGGCGGAGGTTGCGGTGAGCCGAGATCCCGCCATTGCACTCCAGCCTGGGTAACAAGAGTGAAACTCCATCTCAAAAAAAAAAAAAAAAAAAAAGGAAATAATTTGAAGTGTTTTCCATGTTGGTAGCATAGAGAAGGCAACACTACATTCATTGTGTCTTTAGTATTAAAATATGAAGTATTACACATGATTTCAATTCAAATTTTAGGAAATCAATTTGAGAATTTTAGTTTAAACAGGAGTAAATGATTGTTTCTGAAAGTGGCATGTTGAATGGTTTAAACCATGGGTCAGAAAACTGTACAGAGCCAGATAGTAAATATTTTAGATTTTGCCAGATGGTCTTGGGCAATTAATCAGCTTTGCCTCTGTACTAAGAAAGCAGACATAGACAGTCTGTAAATTAATTGGCATGGCTGTATTTTGATAAAACTTTATTTACAAAAATTTGGGTGGTCCTTTGTCAGCCCTTGGCTTAAAGTACCAATTAATTTTTGGACAGTAAAAATTTAAAACTATTTTATTAGCACAGATCCGGCATATAAGTTGTATCATATATAAGTTTCATCAACACAGACTGAGTATATAAGTTGGCTAAAAGTAACAATACCCGTCTAACAACACAATGCTGTCAGAGACCCAGGTTCTTTCTGGCTTATTGTAATCCCTTTCCTTATCATGTTGGGATTTATCTTCATTCTGTTCCCTTCACAGTTGTAGAATTCCTGCTACAGCTTCATATTTTTTATGGCTGCAAGACAGGAAAGGGGAAGGGCAGCTCCACATATGTCTGTCTTCTTCTTATCTTGGATTGAAAAGCTGTCCTAGTACCTTTCCACCCACTTGCTTCCTCTAGTAGATACTCTTCAGTATTATTTAGGCCACTGGGTCACTCCTGGTTTCAAAGGTAGTGGTATATTGAAACTTTGAAATTTCAGCCTCCATAGTAAAAGGAAGGCAAGGGAGAAAGGGTGTTTATTTAGTCAGACTAAATTGTTGAAAGAGATAGCCAGATATCCACAGACACTATTTATTTAAACATGGTATAACTTGGCTTTAGGGCATATTTCTTTAAAAATATATTGTCAAGGACTATGAAGAACCTGAAGCTCATTTGCCATACTTTCAGTGCTGGTGGAAGACAAGAGAATATTTAGTCAGGAAAAATGAACTGTTAGTCACAGGGACAGCATTAGGCAAGGTGTCATCGTTTGCACCAGGTTGCCAACCCTCAGTTTCTACAGGGCAGTATAAAGGGCAGGAGACATCTGCATGTGCAGTGGCTGGCATTACAGATGAACCCCAAGCCTAAGGACCTTGAATCTTTTATAATGGACAGTAAACCTACCTGACCCTTGCCCTGGAAGGAGACATTATCTTTATTGAACTGGACTATAAACTTGTTTTTGTTTGTTTTCCAGAGGAAAGCATTATCTGTATTATCTAAGGCTGTTTGCTACACATGTTCCTGAAAGGATAATCTGAAAGGCTGTCAGTGTCTGGTTACAAGACATGCAAAAATGCGAGAGACCTACAGAGACGTTTCCCCAAAATATTTATGTTCTGTTCTTTCTTAAAAACCACAATTGTGTCTCCTGTTCTTAGTTATGAATGCCACTTAAGAGTAAGAATATTGATACTATTTTGGATTATTAGTAAGCTCAAAGTCTTGGGTTCTGCCATTTTAATATATATGATAAACTATGTATATATCTAACATGTATATTAGAAATCTCATATATATATGAAATAATGTGATATCCAGACAACTGTGGAAACTTTGTGGTGTAAACATTTTATTCCTTTTTTTTTTTTTTTGGGGATGAAGTTTTTTTTTTTTGCGCAGGCCGAAGTGCAGTGGTATGATCTTGGCTCAGTGCAACCTCCATTTCCTGGGTTCAAGTGATTCTCCTGCCTCAGTCTCCCAAGTAGCTGGGACTGCAGGTGCATGCCACCATGCTCAGCTAATTTTTTTGTATTTTTAGTAGAGACGAGGTTTTACCATGTTGGCCAGGCTGGTCTCGAACTCCTGACCTCAGGTGATCTGCCCATCTCGGTCTCCCAAAGTGCTGGGCTTACAGTCATGGGCCACCACACTTGGCCCACGTTTTTTATTATTGTTTGTATTCTAGGGAAAAAAAAACCTTTAGTAATTAAAGAAGGAATAATTCTATAAAGACTGGTTCATTTCAAGCTCATTATCCTTTAAAAGAGAAGAAAGACGATTTTATTTTCTTCTTTTTTTCTTAAGTAATACTTCATTCCTTTTTAAACTTTGACTACTGTAATCTTAGGTTTAGACTGAAATAATTGGTTCAGTAAGTAAGGAAGGTTGAAATTATGTGTTATAAGAATGATAAATGTATCTTTTTGTTGTCAGTGTCTAAACGTCAGAGATGAGCACTAGGTAGTCCAATTCCGTTTTCCTATGTGGAGAAAGAAGCTAAATAGATTGGAGGTTACATGACTTGACACTGGAGTGTACATATAGTATTCATGTGTGATATATTTTTAAATGAAGTCCCATTACCAGTTGGC
Source organism: Sapajus apella (assembly GCF_009761245.1). Classification (NCBI taxonomy): domain Eukaryota; kingdom Metazoa; phylum Chordata; class Mammalia; order Primates; family Cebidae; genus Sapajus; species Sapajus apella. The sequence goes on from NW_022436980.1 coordinate 14,920,483, forward strand.
GTGTCTGAGCCTGCAGCTGTTGCCATGAAGGGTATCAGAATTATAATGCCTTTTTCAACTTTGTTTCGGGAGGACTCATTTGAACAATTATCGTATTTTTATGGTTGTGAAAATGAACTGTTTTTTCTCTTCATTAAACCAGTATTAATATTGTATGTCATCTGGTCATTCGATGCAACCTTTTTTTCTTTTTCCTAACAAGATGCTTGTATTCATTAGTTAAATTCAGAAAGACTTTTTAAAGGTTTATTTTTCAAGCATAACTTTTTCGGTAATTATCTCTTCCTTTCTCACTTTCTGTTTGAGTATATATGTGTGTGAAATATTGCTTGTGAATTTTTAAGCATTTAATTTTTCTCGATAAGCACGGATTTTTAAAAAGAAAATAAAGATTACCTAGTTTTTTTTCTGAACTATGTTAATGATAATAAAGCATCTCAGCTCATTTTACAGATGCTGAAAACACTTCAGGTTTTGTTCTGAAGGTTTATGTAGGGCATATTGATTTTCTATGATTGTAACAATGTGTGAAGTTGTCAATTTTATTCTTTTTTTCAGAGATTTCAGAACATTTTAATTTGACTAAAGATTTCCATACTGGTCAACTGGATTTCATTTATCTGATTAAATTAGGTTTGCATGGATACAAGTCCTAAAGAAAATTCTCCTAACCAAATTATGTGTGAATTTTTTCCTTTTGAATACAAATTTTAGTTTGTTCTCATTGCAGTGGCGTATGTAAAAAATATGTTTCCATAAAGCAACTGAAACTTTAAAGTTGATAATTTATCACAACACTTTTTTCCCCATTATATCAACACTTGGTAAACTACAGACTGTGAGCCTAATCCAGGTTGTATTAGGCTTCTGTAAGTAAATTTTCAATGGCAGAGCCATGCTCATTTATTTACTCACTGTCTGTGGGATACAGTGGCAGAGGTGAGCAGGTCCACAGAGATGAAAATTTGTTTTATCTGGGCCTATATTGAAAATGTTTGCTGACTCCTGCACTATTGAAACCATTTTCATAACAGTCTTAAAAACTTGGCATTTTTAAAATTTAAATACATTTTTCTTTTTTCTTTTTTTTTTTTTTTTTTTGGGGGGACGGAGTTTCGCTCTCGTTACCCAGGCTGGAGTGCAATGGCGCAATCTCGGCTCACCGCAACCTCCGCCTCCTGGGTTCAGGCAATTCTCCTGCCTCAGCTTCCTGAGTAGCTGGGATTACAGGCACGCGCCACCATGCCCAGCTAATGTTTTGTATTTTTAGTAGAGACAGGGTTTCACCGTGTTGACCAGGATGGTCTCGATCTCTTGACCTTGTGATCCACCCGCCTCGGCCTCCCAAAGTGCTGGGATTACAGGCTTGAGCCACCGCGCCCAGCCAAATACATTTTTATTTTTGCTGTTTTCTTCTCTATCCTGTTTCTGCCAGCAGTGCTTTGTGAATTACCACTGTGATCAGCTAAAGGTGATAAAACGGTAGGCAGTCAATGACTGATAGCTAAAGCTCTATGAAACTAACGTTTCCTGTCTCAGCACTCTGCTGTATACAATCATTTTAAAACAGATTTAGGCCTTTTTTGTTTTTGTTTTTAACACAAGATATGCCACTAATGTCTGACAGGCATTTAATCTAGTGGCTTTCCTGCATATTCTATGGATCAGATGCAGTCTAATCCTCTGAAATGGTCATTAATTACAGATTCCCAGACTTTATGTAATGCCTGCTAAATTTACCAGTTGGGATCTGCACATACATATTGGTAAATAATGCTCTAGTAATTTCTGACATTCTGTCTGCTTTCAGAATCCGCATGAGGCAAATTATGTCCTTTTATGTGGAAGATTACCAAGGACAATTGAGGTGGCACAGGCGGGGATAGAATTCTGGATGTGTTCAGAACTCTTTTCATTTTACTAAGCTTCCTTTATACTACCGGAGGAATCCACTCCCAGTCATAAGTCACTTAAAGAATCACCAAGAAGGTTACATTTCTGTAAGGTTTTTAAAGGAGTTTTGTCGTAAAAGATGGGTTGTAATTCTGTTTTTATGGTTTGTTTTTTTTTTTGAGATTAACCTAATCACTATCCTTAGAATTTACTTTGCTTGCCAGCCTTTTATCCTTCCCCTTTCTTCTCACTTTCCTATGTCCTGTTTATGCAGATGTTCTTTCTTATTTACTGGCATTGCCAAAACGCGCCCACTCTATCCCTGTGCCCATCTTGGCTCTTGATTATCAGATCATTCTAGCCAAAATGTGTCTTTTTCTTCCAACCATAGCATTTATCAAGGCCTTTCATGTGGCAGTTAACGATACATTGTCAAGTATTACCTTTTTAAAATGGTGATGGATGCCTGGGTACATAGAGAGACCCCATCTTTACAAAAAATAAAAAAAAATTAGCCAGGTGTGTTGGCACATGCCTGTGGTCCCAGCTACCCTGGAGGCTGAAATGGGAGGATTGCTTGAGCCAAGGAGGTTGAGGCTACGGTGAGCTAAGGTCATGCCACTGCATTCCACCCTAAGCGATAGGAAAAAAAAGATGATAAGCCATGTCCTTTTAAATGTCTTATTGTAATTTTTTTAAAAGCAAACTCACTTCTCTTCTGTATCTCCCATGGTATCCAAAACAGTGCTTTATACTTGGCAAACATTCATAATGATATATGATTATTTCTTTAGATTTCTATTGGATTATTTGAAAATCCTGATTGATTCCTAGGTTGCAAACTACTGGGGCCTGGAGGAAGGCAAAAGGGAGATGTTAGACTGGAAAGTGTTGAAATGTCTGAAGGCTTGCTTTTAGGCTTGTAGGTACCCTCTGAATGTCAGCTTCTTCAAATTTGGCAATGAGTGATTTTAGAAGAAAAGAAAATGCTTATAAGGACAGTAATAGAATTATTATTTATATTTTATTTATAAATATTGTATTTTAAAGCAACTCTTTTTTTTTTTTTTGAGACGGAGTTTTGCTCTTGTTACCCAGGCTGGAGTGCAATGGCGCGATCTCCGCTCACCGCAACCTCCGCCTCCCGGGTTCAGGCAATTCTCCTGCCCCAGCCTCCTGAGTCGCTGGGATTACAGGCACGCGCCACCATGCCTAGCTAATTTTTTGTATTTTTAGTAGAGACGGGGTTTCACCATGTTGACCAGGATGATCTCGATCTCTTGACCTCGTGATCCACCCGCCTCGGCCTCCCACAGTGCTGGGATTATAGACTTGAGCCACCGCACCCGGCCTAAAGCAACTCTTTATGTATTCTCAAAATAGCTTTACTATAGTAGCATTCTTGGACAGAGTTCATGGAATTACTGCAGTTTACAAGTACTTCTTTTATGGAGTGTTCTTGTAGCTATACTTAGTACCTGTAAGATAAATCCCTGAAAAATTCACAGCTTCATCATTCTGCCTGCTCTCACAAACTATTCAAAGCAATGAGCATATTTTACAGCTTTCTTATTGACTTATTAGTTCTATATCTGAGCTCCAATGAATGTTTTCACTTCCTCTTATTCTTATATTAACATTTCTTCAAAGACTGTTTTTGTTTCTGTGCTGTGTTGTACTTACGACTCTGAATACACAAGACTTTTCAGCAACTGGGGAATCCTCCAAAAATCTATGCTTTCGACATGAATAGTCCAGTTTCATTTGGTATGTGTTATTGACAGAAGTGTTTCATCCTCTGTAGAGCTTGCTGTGCAGCAGATGGTTGTTATATTATTCAGGACTCTTGAGGGAGTGCATAAATACATGTGCACAGTTTTTTTTTTTTAAGTCTTATTGTGAGAATTGTCTTGTGTCCTTGTTGATGGAGTTCCTTGATACAGATAAAGATTTCTAAACTTGAAAACTAGTTTTTAAATTTTAGCTAAGGCTATTTTGTATTTGCTTAACTTGCTATCCCTTTTTCTTTCCTTTTAAAATAAAGGCCAGAGGGTTGGATCTGGTGTTCTTGATGTAAATGATTTTTCTTTTTCTTTTTCTTTTTCTTTTTTGGTCTTGTTTGATTTTGATGTGAACATAGCAGCTCTGAGGGACATCTGAGATATTTTGAATATGTAGGCAGGGCTTTTAAAGAAAGGAATTGCTGTTTTCTTACATCAACTATACAGACTTAGACTTGACAGGAAAACAGAGGCATGTGTGTTCTCACTGTGTATTATCATTGCGCCCCCTCACATAGCTGTTGGGGTTTGTCAGCAGTTTGTTTTGACTCACTAGACCAAGGTGGGGGTGGTTTTGTGTGTTTTTGTCAGTTAACTAGTGTGGGATGTCAGTAATCTCAACTTTACCATTTTAGTTGGCCATTACCCCTTCACGTCAGAAACCGTCACATTTGCCCTATTTCTCAGGCCATACTGTGGTACTGAAACTTGCCCTTAAATATTTGTGAAATAGTTTTCTTTTCCTTGTAACTCTACCCCTAAGATATACTCCTGTTTCATATTGCCTCTACAGGGTGCTCATGGTATGTCCCCAAACTAATTTGAATTACTTTTTGAAATTTATCTGGATTGTCTTATACAATTAATTTTTATTTATTATAGCAAGATTGGGGACACTCCCAAATCCACACTTCATTTCCTGGGAGATCGTGTTAGACAGATAACTATGCTAAATTATTTTTATCTAGGTGTGTTGGAAAGACAGTATGGGGCTGCTGGACTTCATTGAGAGGGTCATTTGATTTCTTGAAACCATGAATGGTTTCTTCAGAAACCATTCGTGAAGCAAAGGTGTACTAGACAGATCTGTCTTGACCTTTTTGCTGTCCAAGAGAAGTGGTACCCCTGAGAGTTGTGTAACATGGTAGTCTTACTGCATCTTTATCAAGACATTAAGTAAGGTTGTGAAATAAAGCTTTGTAGTTGAGACACAAAAGGCAAAGAATGTTTACCTCTAATCACTCAAGGTAACCTTTATATTGAAGATTAGTGTGGCTGTCTTGTGTCCCAGATAACATTCCATTATGTAACTATTCTTTATTTACTTCCTCTACTGTATATGTGGCATCTTTACCAGCAGCAAGTTTAATTCTCCTTTGTATGCATTTATTGTAGACTGTCATTTATGTGGGATCAAAATAACTGGAAAGCCTAAATAACTGGAATTCTTTTAGCATGTTCGGTACTTGACATTTAAGAGAGAGGCAGATGGCAAGTAAACAAGGTGAGAGTAGGACTTTATTTGCTGTACTACAATCTCAAACTGCTGTAAAGAATTTTAATTAGATGTTATTTTAGGAAGCTTGCAATTCACTGCAGGCCGTTGAAGCTTAGAAAGAAGCAGAATGTACATCAGGTATTTTAATATGTTAGCAACCCACTGCACTTAGTTAATCTGGAGCTAGTAGGTTTTATTTTTAAGAGTGTAAACATTTTTCTGGGTTTCAGTGTGACTTAGAGTAAAATAATTTTTCTGTTTAATTTTAAATCATACTGTTTTACATTTCTAAGTTGGGCTTCAGAATCAAGTTGGTTGAGTTAAAGATTTTAAAATATCTCCTGATGTCCTCCCCTCTCCTTCCTACTAAGCTGGTGTTCATTTCTCTTGATGGTGATCATTTCTAATTTCCCACAGCTTCCCTGGACATTTCCTCACTCTGAGAGAGTAGTTTTACACATCATTCAACATCCAGTTCTTCAGTTTTCACGAAAGGATTTCTGTGAAAGCTGACTTCAAAGTTACTCTTTTCAAATTGAAGCTCGTTTTTAGAACTATTCATGGTATAGGAAAATACATTCATAACTGGAAGCTTTTTTGGGTTATTCTTTGTAAAATTACATGCTGCTTTTCACCAGTGGAAAGAATCCCGAAGAACCTAGAAAAAGCAGTTCCTTTTTACAGCTAAAATTAAAGAGCCTTGAAAAATGGCTGATGTTAATAGTTCATGGAGGTTAGTAAGTGATATGTGAAAGGGTGACTGTCCTGTAGTTGAAATGTTACATACATAGTTTGTACACCTTGTTAGCTTTTGGATAACATGAAGTCATAGCTTAACTGGTAAACAAGAAAAGCCTCCAATAAAAGGTCCCATGGATAATCTTTTCCTTTGAGATTACAGCATTTCTGAAGAATACAGAGTATCTTATGGTATGGCAGCAGTAAAGTTACAATTGAAAACCAACTTTCTTTGGTTGGTATACACTTAGAGAAAATAACAAGTATATTTGTGCTTCCTTTAGCTCTTGTGTTGGTTTAAGTGGCAGTTAACAATTGTTTAATTGGAACAATACCACCTCCTGTGTACAACTAGAGAAGGAGTTTCTTGGGTTCACAGTGAAAGCCCTATATGTTAGGAGTTTTAAGAACTGTTTTTCTAGAAGTCAGCCAGGTAAAAGCAGTGCAGGTCTTCCCTGTGTGATCTGAGTTTTCATTGTCAGAGTTGAACCTAGTCCTTCATGTTTTGATTTTGAATACTTGAGTTCATTTTTATGTACAGTGGGGAAGATTTTGTTTTTGATTTTTAACTTCTGTCATGCTTTATTTCTTTATTTAAAATTGACAAGTAGCATTTATGGGTGTACAACGTGATGTTTCTGTATATGTATACATTGTGGATTGGCTAAATCAAGCTGATTAGCATAGTCATTACTTCCCATACTTACTTTGTTTTTTAAAACTGGTGAGAACACTTAAAATATATCCTCTTAGCAATTTTCAATGTACAGTACATTGTTATTAACCTCTTGAGTTTATGTCTCCTGTCTAACTGAAAGTTTGTTTCCTTTGACCAATAGCTCCTCATCCACTGCCTCAACTGCCCACTCCCACTCCAGGAAATTGTGATTGATGTATTTTTTAAGGATGTTGAATTAATGATCTCTTTGCAGTTAAAAATATGTTAATAGTAAAACAGGCTAGGTAGAGGTTAGTTTTCAGAGGGCAAGGTAATTCTGGACTTGACAACCTTAAGATTTGGAAAAATAGTTACTCTCAAATTTTTTTTAAATGAAAGGGTTTACTCTAATTATCAGGTTCTAATTCCCTTGGGATACTGGTCTTCAGTGATTGTTTAAGTGTCTCAGAAGAAACTGTTATATGAAGTTTGGAATTTTCATTTTAAAATTTGTGTTGTTCCAAGATTTCAAAACAGATCTAATCTAAATTATTATTGATGTTAAGTAATATAAAATAAATTATAAGGAAAATTCCCAAGAATATGGGTTCTTTTCAAACCAGAATTAAACTCATTTGTATTTATAATACCCCTAAGGACTGAAAATAAATTTTAACAGTATTTGTTATTCAGAAAACAAAGCTGGTTGGAAGCAGTAAGAGAAAATATCTTCTGAGTGTCACTTCGAAAGCCAAATGAGTTGTAAAAAAAAGTGAAAGCTCCTAGTTTTTATTCTTATAATAAAGTCTTTAATTTTATCTTTAGTTTTAAACTGATCATTGAAATTAATAAGGCTGTCTGTCTCAGAGTGAGATATTTGTTCTACCTTCAGCTTATTTTGCCTGAAGCAGGATTCTCAAATGCTCTTCAGAATCATGCAGAATGAGTTATAATTATTTGCTGTTGCATTATTTGCTAGTCTTCAAATTCATTCTCGTTATTCAAGATCATATGATCATGGAAACTGTGATGGTTATAACCTAGAAAAGTAATAACACAAAAAGTGTTATTTGCTCATGTAAAGAGTTCATCATTCATCTTTCTTCATCATCTACCTCGCTAGCTTCATCTCATGACACTCTCCCTCAGGTCTTCCTTCTTCATCCACTCACATTATTCTTCAGTTTTTCAGGCCTTTAGGACCTCCAGATCTGAGGCTTCATGTGTCTGAATTTTTTCCAGCTACTTAACATATCCTTCGTATCATAACTTAAATGCCATTTCCTCAGAGAGGCTGTCCCTGACCTATCATTAAATGTTTTGACACATTATTTTATCTCATGGTACTCTGCTCTATTCTTTCCAGTACCTGCCACACTTTCTGTTTCTTCATTTTCTTCACCACTCTCACCACAGTGCCTACTTCATTTCCAACATGGTGTAGGTACTTAACACATTGAAGGAATCAAGGGTAGATACGTACTTGTCTTGAGATCCCTCCTCTTTGGTGAGCACCATAAAACTTGGCAGCCATTGTTAGACCTATATATGGATAAGAGGTGTTGATAGTTTATTGTTGTCTTGTTCAGTTTTGTTTTCTTCCTGGAGATGGAGGGAGAATTTTAGTATTGATAGAGCCAGAAAAACTTAAGCTGGACCTGTCAATCTGGTGTGGTCCAGAGGTATTTATTTTAATCAGCGGTGGATTACATTTTCATGTGACATTTTAGAAAGGATGAAAAAGGTCTTACAGCCACATACATCGTTCTCTTACCTGCTGATCCATAATTAGAACCAGTGTCTAGAATCTGTTTTTGCATAGAACTAAAGCATCAGAATTACAAGTAAAACCACTTTCCACATAGTTATTTGTTGTACATTAACTGCTAAAGATTCTCAGATTTAGAAGTTTTACTGAGAAGCACATAATCGGAACCTAATGTTTGTTGTGTATCCTGATTCATGTTATATTTTCTTCTTAATGCAAATTAAAATTTCAAAATTCCTGTAACAAAGGTGCTATTGGGATAGTTTCTTGGTTGTATATGGGTTGTATATTGTATATGGGAATATTTTTATGGTACACATCTCTTTTCATGAAACAGGTGAATATTATTCAGGCATTACCTTACCTTCTTGAAAAAAATTTTCATCCACTGCTTTAGTAATTATACCAGCTATATTTTGATAATAATTTAAAATTTTTTTATTGTCTGTTGTATCAACCTGAAACTACTTTGACTAGCTTTTTGGCCACAACCTTCTTTTCTTAACTGTTCAGTATCCCTCTGTAGAGCTTTATTTTATTACCTTAATTTGAAATAATTTAAAAAACATAATGTGGGCTACGTGCGGTGGCTCATGCCTGTAATCCCCTCACTTTGGGAGACCAAGGCGGGTGGATCCTGAGGTCAGGAGATCGAGACCAGTCTGACTGACATGTTGAAACGCTGTCTCTACTAAAAATAGAAAAATTAGCTGGGTTGTAATCCCAGCTACTCAGGGGGTTGAGGCAGGAGAATCTCTTGAACTAGGAGGCAGAGGTTACAGTGAGCTGAGATTGCACCATTGCGCTCAGTTAGGCCTGGGCGACAGAGGGAGAATGGGTTCCAAAAAAAAAAAAAAAAGAAAAATCATAGTGTGTTGCTTTCTTGCTTACTCTTGAATAACATTTAAACTTCAGCCTCACCTGTCTGATTTCAGTTCCAAGGTATGTTATACCTTGTTGCCTCCTCAAATTGCTTTTCCTTCCTGTAAAGTTTTTCTTTTGACTCTACATATTTTTAGGGGAGGGATAAAGATCTACGCATAAATATCACCTCTTTAGATGGGTCTTCTTTGACCATCCTATCAAATAGGTTGTCACAGTTAGTATTGTGAATGTTTTCTGATGATTTCTTTTCTCCCTCCAGTAATTTTAACTGTCTTTCAGAGTATAATTGACGTTCTCATTCCTGATGCATTTTCTGAATAATCAAGTGCTAGAACTTAAGGATTTTTTAGCTTTTACTGTTTGACAGAACATTGTAGTTGGTGGTGTAGAGACAGTAATATCTTGATGCTTCAGGTGTCCATTTCTACTTGAGGAAAGCTTAGAATTTTCAGGACTCAGGGAGGATGGCATTTGAGCCCGTCTGTGGATCTGAGAATGCTTTCATTGGGGGAATGTATTTGAACTATTGCCTGAGCTAATGCTCAGGTGGGAGATCTAGGCAGGAAAAGATGTCATGGAAGATATTTTAAAGGAATGGGAGCACGTGCCTAGAAGTATGCGAAAGCGTATTGTATTGTGGTTCTTTGGTGCTGGATATCTCAGCAGGGTAGGAATTGGAGGATTGTGGTTTCCTTTTTATATGCTTTCTTTTCTGCTCTTTTGATTTTTCAACCATGAGCGTGGTTAGCTTTATGATCTGGTTTGGGGGAGGTATGTATCAGAAAAACAAAACAAAACAAAACAAAACAAAACAAAAAACAAGAAAGGAAGTTACTCTGTGTACCACTGCAATTTCGCATTTAAATGACAAGGTTTTGCATTTTGGATATTTCATGTTAGCTGTGTCTCATTGGTTAAGTTCTTCACTTAGAAGTTTGGTGTTACTGACTTATCATTTTGGTGCTTCCCAGGCTTTAGATTTACACTAGACTACGTGCTATATAGTACAATGTGCAATCATTTAATATCTGAATGAATGAATTGACCAACTTTGGAGAACAGAGTTTGACATAAATTTGGTGGTTTTTGTTCATTGTGCTTTAATTGAAAAAATAGACATTGTGCTTCACTTTGTGCTACTCTTTAGATAAGCTTTCCATTACATCGGGGTGTGTCTTCTTTTACTTGATAGTAGCTCTGTTTCTGAAACGATATAAATGGATTTTTACTGTTTTTTAACTTTACAACTTAATCTTAGACTGTAAGTTATTTATTTATTGGAAACTAACTTTAAGATACAGAAATTGGTCTTTTAAGACAACAACAAAAATACCTAGTTTTTAATCGGACCCCTGTCTTTCACAACTAAGTCTGACTAATCTTTCTTGTTATATGATGCTTTATAAAGTTGATTCTATATCAGGGTTACCAACACTTCCTGTAACAGAAGAAAAACATTCAGATCCTTATAGTGCTGAGTCAGGGGAAATTATTACATACAACACAGGAAAAGTCTTTGATAGGAAATATTGCTTCCTCTAGGAAATTAAGTACAGGGTACAATGATCTAAATGTCTGTCATATAAACAATGGGCAACCTTGTTAGGCAATTTTTAGACACCTATTCCATGGCTTTATTTATTATTAGTAGGCTTTTCTCATCATGGTTTATGGGGATTTATAAGGTAATGATACCATGGACAGCCTTCCAAGATGTTTTGATGTTGGCAGCAATGCATTACTGGGACAGGGGCAGGGGAGTGGGCAGAAAGTGTGATAAGAACTACATTATCCTTTCTTCTTTGCTCTCATTTGTTTCTTAACACCTAAGGCATTGGAATTCCCAGAGTAAGAATTCTAGTGAAAAGGAAGCAAATAAAATACATCTGACAGTTGAGATCCTTGGGTTTATATATGTGCTGGCTAATTACATGTAAAATGAGATATCCCCTTAAAACTATTTGAAGATAGCACTTCAAATATATATAATAGATAATTTGTACTTTTTATCATGACTTTCAATAGCAGGAATTTCCCTTTCAGTGGGATAATTAACTAGAAATATAAAGAAATGTTTCAAAATTATAATAATGTAGAAGAAAAAATAGAAGAATTTGATTTTAGAGATCTTCCTTCATATTATAAAGATAGCTGCTGGTTTTTGTTTTTTGCTCTGTTGTCTAGGGTATAGTGCAGTGACATGAACATAGCTCTCGGCAGGCTATACTTACTGGGCTCAGGCTATCTTCCCGCCTCAGTCTCCAAGTAGGTGGGAATACATGTGCATGCCAGTATACCCTGCTGATTTTTAAAAAGTTTTTGGAGAGACAGTCTCACCATGTTGTCTAGGCCGGTCTTGAACTCTTGGGTTCAGGCTTTTCTCGTGCCTTGGCCTCCCAGAGTGTCAAGATCACAGGCAGAGTCACCACACCCAGCTGATAGCTGCAGTTTTGTGTGTGAGAGCTGATCTTCCTGCCTTTACTGAGACAAAACATCTTTATGGAAAGACAAAAAGTATTCATTATTCATTACATTTATTTTACCTGTATATTCAAGCATGTTTATTTTTTTCTTAAGCTACAAAGCCAGATTAGAAAAGTAACTTGTATTTTCTAAAAGCTGGCATATTTTAGGAGCTACATGAACTGATATTTAAAATTTTTTTTCCATTACTTTGGGGGATATTTCAGAATCTCATCAGCAGTTATTACATGGGAAGATAGGGATAAAACAAAAGTGATTGTTACTGAAATTGTTTTTTGTATTTAGGAAGAAGGAAAGCTGTACCTTAAAAAGAATTGTGACAAATTATATACATTAAATTTTCTGTTCTAGAAATGTGGTATAGAGGTTCCCTAGAAGCTTCTGTTCCATTGTGGTTGAAATGTTTTCTCACCTTTTAAAACTGTCTTTGTAGGTGTTGTCATGAAATGTCCCTAGAGAATATTGTGTAAAACTTCCTTTGACCTTTCTGGACTCAGGGCTGAGCTACCTTAGACCTACAGTTTCTTTTTAAAATCAAGTAGGTTGTGTTTGAAAAATAAGGTTTATTTGTAAAATTATTTCAGTTTATATTTTATGTATAATCATCTCTGTCTTACAAATTTATGACTCAAGGAAAGAGAGTATTTTGCCTTAGGGTCAAGAGTGAAATTATTTAAACTTATTAGTGTGTATTTATTTTCTATTTTATGCTAAAAAATGTGTGGAACTAATATTGGAAAAGATACTTATTTTGTTAGTTTAGAAAATGTTTAGTATTTCATATAATCTTACCTTTCAAGTATTTTGGCATCTGTCTTAATATTTTCTCCTTTAAGAAAAGACAAAAATTAAAAATCTTATTTTAACTTAGCTTAATCCACTCAGTGAAACATCATTTAATATTTAATGAAAAATATTTTGTAGTTTCCTTTGACATTTGTGTTAAAGATTGCTAATTGCCTCCAAAATCCATTTTGTCCCTTTTCTATCATTGTATGTTTTCCCATTGTTATTTGCCCATAGTAAAGATAGCATTTCCTGGTTTCACATATTGCTGGTGTGACCCTGTGAGCAAGTTTTGACGAATCGGATGTGAATAGAAGTGAGCTGTGCCGCTTCTAGATCATGCCTTTACAGGGAAGCCACACGCCCTCTCCTTCCCCTTTTCCCTGCTCCTTGCTGGCTAGAATGTAAAGAGAGTTATGAGTCATCTTAGGCACGTGAAGGAGGGTGATGGAACCGGGATGGCAGAACTTCAAGGGAGAAGGAGCCTAAGTCCTTGACTTCTCCATGGACTAGAGCGGCTTTGCGTAGGCGAGCAGGAAATAAACATCAGCATCACATAGTATTATTCTGTGTCACACTTACCCAAAACTGTGTATAAAATATACATCATGCTGACAGAATTCACCATTTCTGCTCTGTGTTTTTGAGGTTTGAGTTTCAAATTTGCATAATATGTGAAGGCATTTTCATGTGAAATAAAACCTGATTAACTATATCTTGTTTAAGAGCAACCACTGGATTCATGCTCATCCTGCTTTTATGTTACTCAGTTACTCAGTATTAAACCATTTTGTAACTATCTGTAACTTAGATTTTATGACGCATGGAGGCGTAAACAGGGCGCTTTCTCTTGGTAATCTGAATTTCCTGTCTTAAATCTTTGTGTCTGCTTTGCCTCCCTTTCTTTTTTTTTTTTTTTGTTTTTTTTTTTTTTTTGGGACGGAGTTTCACTCTTGTTACCCAGGCTGGAGTGCAATGGCGCGATCTCGGCTCCCCGCAACCTCCGCCTCCTGGGTTCAGGCAATTCTCCTGCCTCAGCCTCCTGAGTCGCTGGGATTACAGGCATGCACCACCATGCCCAGCTAATTTTTTGTATTTTTTAGTAGAGACGGGGTTTCACCATGTTGACCAGGATGGTCTTGATCTCTTGACCTCGTGATCCACCCGCCTCAGCCTCCCAAAGTGCTGGGATTACAGGCTTGAGCCACCGCGCCCGGCCAGCCTCCCTTTCTTTGTCTTCCTCCCTCATGTCTTTCCCTCCCCTTCTGCCTTTGGCTAGTGTCTGGGCCAGGGCTGGTAAAGTAATGCCTGGCCAGTTCATGGGAGTTCAGAGACCCTAACAGAGACCAGGTGCCTGGCATTGCTTCTGAACGCTCACACACTGGTGAAATTCAGTTACTTGCTTGGGGAGTATACTGTAATGGATGGAAAAATGCTCTGTGCTTTGTAATCTTTTAGGCTAAGTAATAACACTTACAAGAAACTGTGAATGTTATGGGAACCAACTTCTGTGTGGGAGATGAGTACTAGGGGAAAAAAAGTTTCATAATGATGAGTGAGAAATTTTCAGAAAGCATTGTTTGGTTTGTCATTTTCAGTCCAGAAGGCTTCTTACATCATTACTCTGGGGATGGAATATAGCTTCACTGAATGACAGCGTTTGGCCCCAAGCTATTTATTTATGTTTCATTGTATTGAAATACTCATTGAAATACTCTGCCCTTGCCAGAATCATTGTAAACTGTGTGTGAAGCTGTAGGTGGGGAGAAGTTGAGAGAAGGGCCATATTATATTCCAGGAACAATGCATGTCCTACTCTCAGTGTCCTTTCAAAGTTCTGTATTTGTGGCTGTGCCAAAGTCTGTCACATTCTGTATGCATGGCTGTAAGTGTATATAAATAGCATGCATCTTGCATTTTGAAGAAAACCAGGGAGTGAACACACATAGTCTTTCTTGCCTGGGATTCATTTATGTTTTAAAATTCATTTTATATATGAATGGAAAAGTTCAGGGAACATTTCCTTTCATACCAATACAGAAAATTCTCTAATACTACAGATCCCGTCTCCTGCTCCTGGGAGCAGTAATGGGATTCTCTAGGTGCATGGACATCATGTGTATCATTGCTCTTCTGTTTATTTTCAGAAGCCTTTTCTGCCAAAGCTTCCAGAATCTTCTGATCCCAGTAGGAGGCACATCCTTGTAGTTGTCAATATAAGTCTTTATATATATTTATTTTAAAATTTTTATTTTTATTTTTTATTATACTTTAGGTTCTGGGGTACATGTGCAGAATGTGCAGGTTTGTTACATAGGTATACACGTGCCATGGTGGTTTGTTGCATCCATCACTCCATCATCTACATTAGATATTTCTCCTAATGCTATCCCTCCCCTAATCCCCACCCTCTGCTATCCCTCCCCTAGCACCCTACCCTCCGACAGACCCCAGTGTGTGATGTTCCCCTCCCTGTGTCCATGTGTTCTCATTGTTCAACAACCACTTATGAGTGAGAACATGCGACGTTTGGTTTTCTGTTCCTCTGTTAGTTTGCTGAGAATGATGGTTTCCAGCTTCATCCATGTCCCTGCAAAGGGAATGAACTCATCCTTTTTCATGGCTGCATAGTATTCCATGGTGTATATGTGCCACATTTTCTTTATCCAGTCTATCCTTGATGGGCATTTGTGATGGTTCCAAGTCTTTGCTATTGTGAACAGTGCCGCAATAAATATACGTGTGCATGTGTCTTTATAATAGAATGATTTATAATCATTTGGGTATATATCCAGTAATGGGATTCCTGGGTCAAATGGTATTTCTATTTTTAGATCCTTGAGGAATCACCACACTGTCTTCACAATGGTTGAACTAATTTACACTCCCACGAACAGTGTAAAAGTGTTCCTGTTTCTCCACATCCTCTCCAGCATCTGCTGTCTCCAGATTTTTTAATGATTGCCAGTCTAACTGGCATGAGATGGTACCTTAGTGTGGTTTTGATTTGCATTTCTCTAATGATGAGTGATGATGAGCTTTTTTTCATATATTTGTTGGCTGAATAAATGTCTTCTTTTGAGAAGTGTCTGATCATATCTTTCACCCACTTTTTGATGAGATTGTTTTTTTCTTGTAAATTTGATGTCTTTATATTATGAAGGGTATTTGAGAGAATGATACAAGAGGATGAAAGGGTGGATGAAGTTGGGGGCAAAATAATGGAGGGCTAAAGAAGATAGATTTGATCCTACAAAAGCCATCAGAAATCATTGTGCATTCTTGAGCACAGTGTGCTTAGTGGGACCATTTAAAATGCACATGAAAGATGAGTCTAATAATGTTTGTGTGATGATGGTAAAGACTGGAGAGTAGAGTGAGAAATTTGTTGGATTTTATACTGAAAAGCTGAAGCGTTTCTAGGATAGCATGTGATGTTTAATATTTTATCTTTTTTAAAAAAATGGAGATCATGTTTTATACTGCCTTATTATATGGTCTACTACTCTACGAATGACTTAATAAAGCATTTTGTATATGTAGTAAATGTGTGTATGCTCATTTCTCTGATAAAGGAGCTAATGGATTATTTTGAAATGTCTACAGTTTTGTAGCGCCACATGAGTTGTACAATTAACTTGAGTCTTCATAAACAAAACTGGGGACATGCTGGATCCATGTCATGCTGGAGCTGTGTCATGCTGGAGCCATTTCAGTCTCCAGTATATTTGACTTTAAATTTCAAAAGTCAAAGAAATTGTTGTTTAGGAGCTCAACTGAAGTAATCTTCTCAAGAATTTAAATCTCACTAATTGATTTTGTTTAATTTTTAGAAATTTATATGTCATTAAAATGCTCTCAAAAATACTGTTCTGATTTGAAATGAAATATGAGTGTAAAAATTAGAGTCTATATCTTGTCATGTGGTAAAATATAAATATAAAATGGCATGATATTTAGCATAAATGATATAGCATGCTATAAAATATTATATTTTATATTGTTTATTTTACTGGAAAGTGAATGCGTAACGTTAGCCTATGATAATGGTATCATGCTATTTTATATTCAAGCCTTTATATATTTTCATCAGGAAGAGTCAGGCAAAAGAAAAGAAAAATTTCAACTAATGACAAAGCACTTTGTACCTTTAAAACCATTTAATGAGGAATTGTTTTTACTCTAAAAGCTGAGGCAGGAGATACATGGCAGCAAAATCTGCTATTGTTAATTTACCGTAGTCTCCAATTTTTATTCATTTATTTATTTGTCAGTTCCCTCAGCGATTATTTGTTGAGCACCTACTCTGTCCTGGCACTGCTGTAGTCACACAGGACAATTATGAGTTACTGAGCCTGACTCCTCTCCTATATGGATTAGACAGTGAACATAAAACATCAGGAAAACTAACAATTTTTACATTTTACTTTGAATATTTTTTACTTTCCTCTCCCCTTCCTTTTCCCCCTTCTCTTCTTTCTCTTTCCATCACACGTCCTCCTTTCTCCCACTATCTGAGAGTCAGAGAAAATACAGAGATGGGAATTTGGAGTTGAAGACAGGTTTAAGGAGACAGTTTTCCTACCCTGGCTCTGAATTTTTGCACAATGTCTGATATGGTATTAGCTGCAGAACTGTGACTTGAAGAGATGACCATGACTAGATTGATTTTTTTTCACCTCAGTAGTATATGTTACAGCCTGTCAGTGTGTCAACGTTGTTTGAGGCACAAAGGATTTAGTGGTGAATAACCTAGATGCAGCCCCATTCCTCACAGAGTAGACACTCTGGTGGAACAAGGAAATCAGCATATACAGACATGCTATAATTTCAGTTAGTGATAAATCCTATAAAGAGGAACGACCTAGGGTAGGAGGAGAGAAAAAGAGAAGACACCTTTATAGTAACACCCTAGGTACTTTTCTGATTACGCTCTAGGATTGTGTATAGGGCTCTCTTATGTCCTAACACTTTGGCAAAGAATGGGGATATGTTTTTTTAGTAGGTCTAAATCTAAACTGGAGAAGGTAGAATGGTGAGATCTTCCTCTCAGTGGCTGGAGTGAAGTGAAAGGGTAGAAGAGACTCCCTTCCCTGAATGCCCTTGCTGTCTCATCAGGGTCACCAGATGAGGCTGACCTAGGTTCTCTCTCCAAATTATCATTTCTGCAACCTCAAACCCCACGGTTGGTATCAAAATCCTATTTCAAGATGTTATTACTATAATTTAGTTGTGAATAGGAACGGGTTATGTGATGGACATCAGGGAAGGGCACAAGGAAGAAAGGGGCCCAGAGTGTGGAGATGGCGATTCACTAAAATCAGGCTGACTCTACTTCACAGTCCCCCTGACCTAAGGCTGTGTGTATGATATTCAGTCCTCTTGTGTGACAGAAATATGTGGTACTTGGTTGAGGTTCCAGGTGCATATTTGTTAACTAAAGTCATCTTTCTTGGATGGCAAAAAAACTAGCCTGTAGTCCATTTTACAAGCATCAGCAGTGAAGGCATTTGAGATTTGACTTTACATGCATGGTAACAGTCTCCACTGATAGTACACGTTACAGAGCCTCTTAGGCCTACAATTGTACTCTAAAGATAGACTGTAGCAACCTGTCTTTCATATCAGGACCCTACCCTACATGAACCCTTGAAGAGTGAGCAGGATTGCAGAAGGAGCTCTGGTGGATTTGACAACCTCTAAATCTGGCGTTTGAGAAATGCTGAGGCTACAGGAAGAAAACACCAGTAAGCTTAAGTTTAGGATTCCCACTTCACTGCCTGCTTCTCAGGAGGACTGATGATGGGGACAGAAGTTAGGCAAGCAGAGGAGTTTTGGGGAACCTATGAGTTAAGAAGATAAAGTAGGAAAGGTGAGAATGAGGGAGAAATGCCAGAGTTTATTTAGATTCTTTTAAAGAAGAAACTAGAACACAATGGGGAGATTCAGAGTCAGCTTAGTAGGATTGAGTTTGCGGGCGTAAGAACAAAGAGAGTGATGGAAAATTATAAGAATGGAAGGTCAAGAGATCCATGTAGGTGCTTTGTACTCTGGTATGGAGAATTTCTGTGTGCAGAGTTCATGGACCCTGGCGAGTTAGAACTAAGCACAAGAGATTAGTTGCAACTTGAAATACAGATGGTAATTGTGGCCCAGACAGAAAAGCCTCCTCTTTTTCAAAGGTCAGGATTGCTAAGGTGCATGACTCAGGCTTTGCTTAGCAGTAGGAAGAATAACCAGCAGCAAAGCAATAAGCTGTTTATCAAAGGGTGCTGGTGACTGAGTCAGGGAAGGGTTTGAAATAGAATGATTGACATGGAAGTAGGTTAAGCTAATCAAATAACGTGAATCTCCTGTGTGTTTCTTTTTTCTTTTTTTTTTTTTCAGAAAGCTTTATATAAAAATAAAGATAAAACATAGAGAAGGAAAATTAGGAAGTCAAACCATTTATTCTTTTTGTTTTTAAAGGAAAAAAGAAAAAGACAGAAAGAGAGAAAGAAAAAAAGGGTAAAAAAAGAGAAAGAATGAAGGACAGGAAGAAAGAGGAAGAGGAAGAGGGAGAGAGAACGGGAGTGTTGCTTTATTGCCCGGGCTGAATGCAGTCTAAAAATGGGTATTGAAAACCCACTTGAGACCCCCCTTTATATTTCAAGAGAAATGTAAATTCTAAGGGTTCAGTCTGGAGGGGAAGACAGCCCTTCTCGCCCTTCCCTGACATTGTGTGGATGGAAGGTCTCCAAGAGAAGCATCTATGAGATTAGGCCAGGGAGCCTTCTGTTTCAGGGCTGCCCCATTCTGTGTGATTTAGTTTGTCAGTGACACTGATCCTAGCCAGAAACAGCTGTTTCAGTGAAGTTCAAACTTGCCATCTATTTTCAGTAGAAGCAGGAAGAATGTCAGAGACGATGTTTGCGTTTTAGGGACTTTTATAGGAGTCTAAGATAAAACCGTTTAAACCTTCTGTCCTCTGTCATTTCACTTATCAAATTCAAGCAGAGCCTTTTAATTTCAACACACTTAACTTCTGGGGATGAATAGGGCATTGAACAGATTCTATAAACAAGTACTTTTTTGAGCCATAAGCAGGAACAACAGCAGCAGAAAGATAGCGTGTCAACAAGGTAGGGTGTATTGTGAGAAGGGCAAGACTTGAGAGCTTTCTCTGCTCCATTCTGGGGAAGCAACTTTGTTTGTTTGTTTGCTTGCTTGTTTGATTTGAGAAGCAGTGAAATTATAAATAGCAGAAAATGCTGATGTACCTAAAGGCCATTATTCGCTTCTGTAGACAGTATAGACTGGGTGAGATGTGAATAATATTAGTAATATATGTTAATTAACTAAATATTGCTTTTAAAAGAAAACACAAGATGGAAAAGTGAAACAAAATGGATAGAATCATTTGGGTACTAAGAGTAATAGAGTAGACTGAAGACCGTTTTAACGAGAGGCGGATTTTCCCATGCCTATCTAAAAAGGTCCGAGTGTTATCCCTTCACTCTATTTTAGATTTGTTTGTTTAGTTTGGCCCTCAGTGTGCTAGAACAGATAGTAACCTCCCAGGAAATGTAACTGAGTGAGAACATTATTTTAGTTCACGTTCGAAGGGAGGAGATCCAGTTCATAATACCCAAAATAGAGAGTACCGGTTAGTTCCAGAATTGACCGTCCATGGAAAGACAGAATCGCTGCCTGTTAGAATGCTCATCCTAATAATAGGACCTGAGCCATTAGAGGCGTTAGATGAATAGAAGGCCTTAGAACCGTTAAGTCATTTTATTTCTTTCACATTCAGCCTGCTTTCCTTGAGCAGCTTTTCTGTGCCTCTTGCATTTATAAATATTTCAACATGTTATCCGATTCAAAAGTGTAATTTGTTGATAAATGGGTTCAACACTGCTGCTGTGTGTATGCTTGTGCACCATATATGCTCATGTTATATTTGCTGATGAATAAAAGATAATTATAAAGAATAATATGTTATAATTTTATAAGTGACAATTGATTCAATAAATTATATATCCACATAATGAAACATTTTGATATTTAAATATAATGAGCCATATCTATATGTGCTGGTATGGAACAAGCAAAAAACAGTTAAAGTGCAGACAGATGTATTTAGTATTATAACATTGAGGTGAACAGAGATATACACAGACACAGGCTTCACATCTATGTTCATTTATATTTGAACTATGAGAAGATGTGAGAAGGGATAAAATCATGACCTTGAAAATAAGAAGCTGTTTCTTCCTCTGAGAAAGGAGGGAAGAAGTAGTTGGGTAAAGATATGAAATGATGAAACATTAGTTGAAGAAGAAAGGAGGAATCAGTGAGCACAAATACTGTTTTTGTTTTTATAAACATTTCGATCCCTGGCCATCTTGAGAAAGCCAGGGTCATAGGTCTGATGATTGCAGTACTTTCTTTTGTGTTCAAAGAGGAGAGTCCAGATGCACACTTGGCACTTGCACATCTCAAAAGCCCTGACCTTTGTAATCAGGTTCTTTTTCTACTGCCCTGCAAAGATTTCTTTTTGTTGTGTTTTGTTTTGGCAGTAGTGTTTATGTGAACCTGTACCCTTATTGTGCAATTTTAACTTACTCTATAGGCTGGTTTGTATGATGGGCTACTACGTGTTTTAGGACTAGAAAGGACTGATTAGATCATTTGCTCTGGCACTCGACTTTTAGGAAGGTGAAATGTGTGAGCCTTTGAACTCTTTGGCATTGAACGATTTATGGATCTCTTAGGCAGGTGCATGACCATTTGAATTGTAGGTGATATGGGTACAGATATAGATGTCTGAACTTTGAAGACCTAGGATTATAGAATAATGTTAGCTAGGTATCTAAATTATTTTGTGTTTGGATTTTTTTTTTTTTGGACGTAAGGGAAAGAACAAGTACATCGATCAATTTTCTTCATCTATAAAGTTGGTAAAAAAGAAACAATACGATGTTTACTTCTTATTTGGTATTTGTATAAAAATGTAAGTGTTGGGGAATTATTGTCTCTTATGGGATCTCACCACCATCAATACTTTGTATCCTACCTTCAAGGATATAGGTAAAAGATATATTTTTTGAACCAGATCTTACAAATTTCCATTAAAAATGTTGAGCTTTTAGTTTTTATAAAACTAAAATTTTGAGTAAAGAACAAAATGGAACAGAAAACAAACTTCTTAGGACTTTTTATGAAAAATGAATATTCAGGCTGATAGTTCTATTTATTTCCTAGAGGTGGTACACAGTCTAGTTTTTCTATTATATTTTCTTGATTTTATGGCATAAAATTTAAAAAATTATTCCAAAGAATTTCTTTCTGTGCTCTTTGAGGTTTTACATGGTTATCTGTTGTGTGTAAAATTCATTCAACTTAATTATGCGGAGGGGTTTAAAACAAATGACTTGATACTTTGTTTCTAAACTGGGACAGGTGAGAGAAGTGGGTGGCAGAGTAGAACTGCTTATTGATGAGCATGAGCTTTGATATCTTGGCTGTACTGTTCATTTACACATTGCAAGTATTTTCTTAGATTCTAAGTAAATGTTATCCCCTGCCCCCCCACCCTTGCTTCTACTACTTTAAATTCATTCTGCTAGCTGCTTCTTTCTGAACTCTAACACAGGGGTCCTCAACCCCTGGGCCACAGACTGATATAGGTGTCAGGAACTGAATGTACAGCATGAAGTAAGTGGTGGGCGAATGAGGGCAGCTTCATCTGTATTGATAGCCACCCCTCATCACTCACATTACCACCTGAGCTCCGCCTCCTGTCAGATCAGTGGTGGCATTAGATTCTCATAGGAGTGTGAACCCTATTGTGAATTATGCTTGTGAGGGATCTAGGTTATGCTCTCCTTAAGAGAATCTAGTGTCTGATCATGTGTTGCTGCCTCCCATCACCCCCAGATGGGATCATCTAGTTTCAGGAAAACAAGCTCAGGGTTCCCACTGATTCTACATTATGGAGAGTTGTATAATTATTATATATTAAAATGTAATAATAGAAATCAAGTGCACAATAAATGTAATGTGCTTGGATCATCCTGAACCATCTCCCATGCCCCCAGTCCATGGAAAAATTGTCTTTCATGAAACCGGTCTCTGGTCCCAAAATAGTTGGGAACTGCTGCCCTAACACATGTAGGATAAGTGGGATTTCACATACAGGTATAAAGATAACATTTTCATTTTAGGAATATATTTTTCCATGTAATAATAGGAAAATTGTGTATCAATGAAGTTTTGAAATGGTTTGATATTCTCTGTGTAGAGGGAGTCCAACCAAAAGGAAGCATGGTGTCCGTTTAATGAATTTTGCTTTATATCAATTCCTGTAAAATTCTGATGATACTACATTTCTAGAAATGCGAGCAAAGATACAAACAAATGAAACAAAACAACAAAATACTATTTGTCCCTTTTGAGGAGAAATTGAATTGTTTCTATACATTCTGCTTTCCCTTCATTATTATTAATACTATTTTTTGAAAGGCAGAGTTTCGCTGTGCTACCCAGGCTGGGGTGCAGTGGCACGATCTCAGCTCTCTGCAACTTCACCTCCTGGATTCAAGTGATTCTCCTGCCTTAGCCTCCTGAGTAGCTGGGACTTCAGGCATGTGCCACCGCGCCCGGCTAATTTTTGCATTTTTAGTGGAGACAGGGTCTCACTATGTTTGCCAGGCTGGCCTTGAACTCCTGGCCTCAGGCGATTCACCCGCCTCAGCCTCACCAAGTGCGGGGATTATAGGCAGGAGCCACTGCGCCTGGCCTCATTATGTGTTTTGATGAATCTGTTAAATTGACTTTCAGAGTAACTTTATGCTCCAACTTAAATAAGCATATTTACTTTTCTCTTTAGGTGTTTTCACAGTTGTTGACTATATTTAACTGATATATGAAGCTAAATTTAAGTTATATCCAACATTTTGCAAAGTTTGCTTGAAGCAGAATGGAGTTATTGTATAAGTACACCTAAGTAGAAGTTCTGTTTTGCAGATTCACAGGTGCAGTTATGAAGTTAAGTCAGACACAGTTGAGCTGAAACATACTTTTTTCACTATAGTTTGCTCACTGATGTAGCCATTTTATATTATTTTTACAAATTAATCTTAATCCCTAGACTTTGATTTTTCTATATGCTATATTCATAAACTACTAAAGGTTTTCAAGTAATAGAATAGGTATAAATATCTACTTACTCATACTATAGGTAATACTAATAGGTTAAAATATCTGCATACTCTTCCTAAAATTTTGCATAAGACTAATCTTCACAGTTACCTGTTTTTCTGAACATCTGTAAGCTTTTCATATTTATTGGTTGAAGAATTCTTGCAGTTTCACTTGTGTTTAGAGTTAGGTAAACAGCATTTGCATTAAATTCAGTGGTAATGTACAGTTGCATTATAATATACTTACAATAAAAAGTCGTAAAAATTGTTCATGTTTTTTTGCTGGTAAGTGTGAGTTTTTAAATTAAGTTGCCTTAATCTCATAAATTTCAGTGTACTTTCTCAGCATTTTTATTGAGGTGAAGAAGCTATGTAGTCATTGTCCCTTATTTTTAAATTGCTCTGGTACTTTCAGCAGGGAATACTATTAACATGAACACCATTTCATTACTTTTTAAATGTCTTTCTAGTTGTCCTACCTGCATTGTAAGTACCCAGAGATTTTATGTCTCGAGCCTTCTTTTATCAGTGTAGATGTGTAATCTCCATAAATGGTCAATTGTTAATGATAATGAACCGTTAAAATTAATAGCTTATTTGCTAAATTTGATGCTTTTGTTTTTAAGTCTAGGATTAGATTTTACATGTTTAGGCCTATAAATGCATTCAATTTTTACAAATTTATTAGTGTCCTTTTTGGAATAATTGTTCTGGGAAGTTTCTTTAGGATAAGTTTTCACTAATTTCAATGAAATTTGTGGTGTTTTTGAAAAAGCCATGTTAGTATTATTGTGACGTATTTAAAGTAAAGCACATGGATTTCTGTAAACCAGAATTTTAAACAAGATAATATAATTACATCTTTTGGGAAAAAATTGTATATTTTCACTAGTGGGTTTTATTCCAGGAAACAAGTTTCCTCATCAGGATTCAAAATAATAAATACACAACTGCCTTTTCTCACAACTAATGCCTTCAGTTATTTCTTAGATACGAGCTTTGGTATGTTACAGTTTCAGAAGTTGCTCAAGTAAGGCTTCATTTGGCCTTATTGTTCAATTCAATGGCTTGGGGCCTGTGGCAATATTCCAGTAGTTTTTTGGAATATTCACTACTCTAGTTTTCAGCGACATTGTCTATCTTGGTTCTTCTAAACTACTTCATCTACATTCCTCTTGTAGGGTTCACATCCTCCTAATGCCAGTATTCTCCAAGACTTTCTTCTGTTAATGTCCTCTAGCTTAAAGTCACCCAGGGCTACCCATCCTTTCCTTCTGTTTACCATCTTCAGTTAGTGCTGAGTCCTAGAATCTCCTCTCCCTTAAAAATAATCTTTGCTGCTCCTTCGTGTCCCGGTTCTTGCAACTGTGGTTTTTCATCCTTCCCTTACTCCTGATAAGATTACTGTTAACAAATGACTGGCCCTCTAATATCTTGCTCCCCATTGTTCTAAACTAGAGAAGTTTTTAACACTTTCATCCCCTTCCAGGCATTTGCTTTTCTTACAAAAGATTAATTACCTTCTTTTCCATCTAGCTTTACATGTGCCATCTTATTTCTCAGTATTCTAGACTTGTCATCATCTCATTTTCATGCCTTCATAATCCTAAAAACATGTCACACTAATTCTTGTCTCTGCTTTTGGTCATGATTTTTTTTCCTTCCACTATCTGGAATTTGCTCATCGTACAAACCCAGTTCCTGTGCCAACTCTTCCATGAGGCTTCAGGCCTTGCTGATTTCTCCTTCTGCTGAACCTGTTTTCACTTTTAAGAGCATGGGTGTTGCTACATATTGAAGTATACTTTTTTTTTTTTTTTTAAACATTACTTAGCATTGTGGTACACTTGTCACTAAGATAAAAAGTAGGTTACATTGATAGAGACCATTTACTTTTTGGTATCTGCTGCAGCAGTGCTGGGCCCATGTTTTAGTGCTCAGTAAACTTGATGATTGATTTAATCGATTAAATAGGTGATATTTCAACTTGATCAGTAAGGTTGGTGATTTGTTTTAATTGATTAAATAGATGACACTTCAATAGGTTATACTTTAGAGACTTTGTTTTTAAAAAGTCCTTAGCTTTATATTGGTTGAACAGCCGTGTACATGAACATGTAAAGTAGAATTCACTTTATGCACTATTTACTCCTTTAGTTACTTCTAAAAGTACTGCATTTTGTTTCTCTTTTTTTTTTTTTTTTGTAAACTACTTTCTGGAGTGCTTTTATTATTTAAAAATGTATTTTTTAGCATAGGAATTAATGAAAAGTATTTGTGAGAGTTCTGTTCATATACCTGTAACCCTAGGTGTACCTAGGAGCTTAACATTTCAAAATAAAGCTTTTGAAGAAAGAATAGCTTAAGTGCTAAGTGTGAAATTGGACAGACCTGCTTAGTAGTTTTCTAAATGGTTTAGAAAAAATTAGTTGACAGGTTTGTTTCCAGTGATTTTGGAGTAGCCAATATATTGATTTTTTAAAATTAATAAGGGCAGTCAGTTTACTAATTTTTATTAGTTTCATGGTTTTGCAAAGAGAAAAACAAGATTAAATCAGATGACATCATGCCATTTCTTTTTTATTATTTATTTTATTTATTATACGTAAGTTCTGGGATACATGTGCAGAAAATGCAGGTTTGTTACATAGGTATATGTGTGCCATCGTGGTTTGCTGCACCCATCAATCAACCTGTCATCTGTATTAGGTATTTCTCCTAATGTTACCCCTCCCCTTACTCCCCACCCCTGGACAGGCCCCAGTGTGTGATGTTCCCCTCCCTATGCTCTTATGTTCTCATTGTTCAATTCCCACTTATCAGTGAGAACATGCAGTGTTTGTTTTTCTGTTCCTGTATTAGTTTGCTGAGAAAGATGGTTTCCAGCTTCATCCATGTCCCTGCAAAGGACATAAACTCATTCTTTTATATGGCTGCATGGTATTCCATGGTGTATATGTGCCACATTTTCTTTTTTCAGTATAACACTGATGGACATTTGTGTTGGTTCCAAATCTTTGCTATTGTGAATAGGGCTGCAATAAATATATGTGTACATGTGTTTTTATAGTAGAATGATTTATAGTCCTTTGGGTATATACTCAGTAATGGGATTGCTGGGTCAAATGGTATTTCTGGTTCTGATCCTTGAGGAATTGGCACACCGTCTTTCACAATGGTTGAACTAATTTATGTTTCCACCAGCAGTGGAGAAGCATTCCTATTTGTCCATATCCTCTCCAGCATCTCTTGTGTCCTAACTTTTTAATGATCGCCATTCTAAGTGGTGTAAGATGGTAACTCATTGTGGTTTTGATTTGGATTTCTCTAATGACCAGTGATATATCATGCAGTTTCTTTAAGTTTCATTGGAACTGATAGAAATTGTCATTGATATTCCATTGTAATATAAAGTCATTAACAACCTTTCTTCCTATGTTTTTTGGTAATCATCCTTTTAACAGAATGGTTCCTTTAACTCTTTTTTCGCTACTACATTCTAAAGGAACAAAGATATTTTTATCATTCATTCGATAAAGAGTAGGTACCTGCAGGTATATAAAGCATTTTTTCTAGATTTAAACCTCATTCTTCCCTGAGGCAGTTCTTAAATTAGGGCAGTAATGTAGGTTTACAAAAGACAGTATGATTTTGCATGATAGTATCCTGGGAAATATATTCATAGATGTATCAACAAATTCTGAAGAGAGAGAATTTCTTATGTCTGACAAGGCCTTTTACAGAGAATATTGTGAAGGAGGTAGCATTTAAATTCATCTTTGAAAACAGTTGGGATATTAGTGGCTAAGGATGGAAGTGGAGAGACTGTACTGTGCAAGACTCGGGGGCAGGAGATACAGGGTGTGTGGCAGTCGAAGGAGGGGGATGGTACAAAATTTGGCCCTGGAGATAAGTAGGACCATATCTGGGGGAGTATCTGAATCTTAAACTGTGGATTTTTTTCTCATGTTCCTTGGACATGAGGGATAATTGAAGAGAATCTACATGATTAGAGGT
Source organism: Sapajus apella (assembly GCF_009761245.1). Taxonomy (NCBI): domain Eukaryota; kingdom Metazoa; phylum Chordata; class Mammalia; order Primates; family Cebidae; genus Sapajus; species Sapajus apella. Next base: position 14,948,174 of record NW_022436980.1, read on the forward strand.
GTGTTTATGAAAGAATTTACATGATTAGAGGTGTGTTTATGAAAATTCGTTGACACTGTTGAGCATAAATTGGAGCATCATGAAATTGGTAATGAGGACGGTCCCAAACAAGCTGTCGTAGTCGTATAAGTAAGAAATAATTGAAGCCTAAACTGAAGATAATGGCAATAGGAATGCAAAAGAAGGAGTGGACACAAGAGTGATTTCAAAAAACGCAGCAAAATTTGCTGCCATATTCATTTATATTTCCATGAACCTTTCTTTCATTCTTTAAGTACGTATTATACACTTACACTATTCTACTTCAATATTATATATGGTGGTGGAAGATAATTGATTAAACAATTTTATTTTTGTAGCATCAAAGTTGGTTTACTCTTGTGACAAATAACTGCATTCAGATTTGTTGCAGAATTTAAAAGAGTTAAATATACCATTTGCATAAAAAAAAGGAAATCAACAGCCTCAGTAATACTGATTAATTGACTTAGGTATGTTGATAAATCCTCTTGTCTGGGTTCTATGTTGTTAGTTTTATTATCCATCACATTTTATTTTTCTTATTATCTTTGATGCACATATAAACATAAAGCACACAAGCCTTAGTTGGGAAAATTTAATTCTGTCCAAAATTCCATTCAGATTTTGAGTCTCACTGTTTGATTTCTCAAGTTCTGAGTCATGAGTGTTTGGGCATAAAAACCTGATGATATTTTTTAAAATTTTTATTAGAATTAAACAAGAAAACAATCAGAATTGCTTAATTGAACTACATTTGAAACCAAATTATAGAGGTAGTTATAATTCCATCAATTAACTTTTCCTGTCCTGCGAGCTTTCTCATTGAATGAGTCTCATAGACTTTGTAAGCAGTGTGTAAGACAGATTTTCATTAAAATGCTGCCAGTGAAGAGAAGGAGGAAAAAAGCTGATTTTCCACAAATTGGAAACACAAGGAAACAGTCACAGTTTTTTAAGATTAGTTGAGTAATACCACACTTGACTTCTTGTTATTGAAGTTTTTTGGTGTAGGTCTAACAATAATAATCTTGTAATATTGGTTCCATATGTATAGCTGCTTACTTGTTTCTCATATGTAATTCTTTCTCCACCAAAAATATATCTAATATTTATGTGATAAATTATACAGTATTGGTTTTGGTCGTTGGAGGAATAACCGTACAAATCCCTTAAAGACTTTTAATTTTTATTTTCATTTTCTTTCCAGCTTTATTGAAGTATAATTGGCAATCGAAAGACTAATTTGTAATTGAAATTAGGACTCATTTTCATAATCAGCAAATGCTAGTATTTGGGAGGAGAAATGATGGCTTATTAATAGCTTAAAATACCATTGCATAAAAATTATGTTGTACATATAATAAAGTGATTAAGGGGCACCCACTTTGTATTAACAAATAACTTAGAATAATCAATAACTATCGTCTGTAAAGTGAATTTCCTTTTACCCCCAGGTCTGTCATTTTCAATCCTTAAAATGTTTTCCTCTTTGAAACAAGCTCCATGATACCCACATTGGAGGTTTTGTTTGATCTAATTTGACTTATTTCTGTTTGCATTGTCACTTAGGTTGTGTTATTATAAGGTGAGATATTCTCTGGAGTTGTTTCTTAATCATTGTATTACTCTTCTTTCTTGTAGGGAAATGGTGTGCCATTGTTTCCTTCTTGTGTTTGCTAAGTTTTCTGAATTTTAAGTCATAGTTTAGGTGGGTTATCTTTAATAGTATTTGAAATACTGCTTTTGAATTAATATACTATGTTATTTTTTACTTCATCCATTAAAATGTACTTTACAATCTAATTCTTTCAAGTAGCACTAAGACATAAATAGGACTAGTGACGATTTTTACATTTTCAAGATAAGAAAATTGATAGACTATCAGTTTAAATAACTGCCTAGGATGTCTAAGTTGAAATAAGAAATTAGGACTCTGATATTAAGATATTGATTTTATTTAAAACAACATTCAAGAAGAAGGTTAGTAGTTATTCTACATAAAATTAATATAGAGATAGGAATCACAAAGAATAAGCATTTTTTTAGATTCTGATAGATTCCACATCTAACCATCACCTGTAAGATCCTCCTGAGTCTAGACCTTGTTACTTTTGTATCTTCATTTCACAGGGTTTCCCTTGGTTCTTTGTCGGTGCTGATCCTTTTTGCCAGTTCCTTTGCAATTGGTCTGCCTCTTTTTAAAACAGAACTTTTTTCCTTGCTCATTGCTACTTGGAGCTGTCATTTCTTCCTTTAGCATCAAAAACTCCATTTTGCTATTTGGATCTTATCTTTCTCAGGAAAGATGTTCCAGACTTCGCTAAGTCAAATTCCTTTGCATATCTATTGGCAAAGTTGTGGTGTTACTTTTGTCTGCATGAGTTTTCTTCTTGCCTTTCTCCCACTGATCTGTAAACTCAGATATGTTTTATTTAAATCATACCTTTCAATATTGGATTGAAACTCAAAGGCAGATATGAGTTTACAAATCAGTGGGATGTGACTGGGTCTGTTTTATTTATTCTTTTGCCTTAGGTGATGAATAGCATAGCCATTGAGACATAATAGGTGCTCAGTAAACATTTGTTGGATGAGTGGATGGGTTTAAGAAACTGTCTTTCCAAACATTTGCAGCATAGTCTTTTAACATTTATAGCTAGCCAGTCATAAATGCCAATTTCTGCATATACTTATTTGTTCTCTTTTACTGTGTATGTCACTAGCAGCAAAGCAGGATATGGATAATACTGGCAAGGTTAAGTCATTGACAGTTAATTTAAAATAACAAACAAACAAAAAGGGAAGGGGGACTAAGTATTTTTTTGAAAAGGAGATGGGACCAGGTGCAGTGGCTCACGCCTGTAATCCCAGCACTTCTGGAGGCCAAGGCAGCGGATCACCTGAGGTCAGGAGTTCAAGACCAGCTTGGTCAGCATGGTAAAACCTTGTCTGTACTAAATATACAAAAATTAGCCAGTGGCAGGTGGCTGTAATCCCACCTACTTGGGAGGGTGAGGCAGAAGAATCACTTGAGCCCAGGAGACAGAGGTTGCAGTGAGCCGGGTTCATGCCATTGCATTCCAGCCTGGGCAACAAGAGTGAAACTCCATGTCCAAAAAAAAAAAAAAAAGGTGGCGGGGTGGGGGACATCATTTTCATACCATTACAAAGCTTGATGGAATACTGGTATTTATCTAGGGAAATCTCTCTGTCTCTCTTTTAAAACTTTTTATTTTGAAACTTTACCCAGTCTGACTTAGTGTTAACATCTGTAGCATAGTATCAATAGTAGGAAATTGATATTGGTATCATCCACAGAGCTCATTCGTATTTCTCTAGTTACACAGGCTTTGATTTGAGAGTGTATGTCTGTGGTTAGGCCAATCATTTCTAAGCTAATAGAAGTTTATAGACTTGTTTCAATGACTTACTCAAAGTCACCAGGCCATAAGGTAAAATAATTGGTTTTTAAACTCTGTATTGCTATCTGCCTGCCAGCCATGAATTCTGTCATAAAATTCTGCAGATATCAGGGCTTGTTCATTAGCATTAGTGCCAGATTTAGACTAATCTTCCAATATTGGAAGATATTAACTATGCCTTTTAGCCAACTGTTTGTAACGACTGAAAAAATATAATAATTCTATGAACTTGGATCTATGTCAAAAATTAGAATTAAAATCCTCCTTTTGTTTTTTCCCAGCAGGAGTTCTCTGCTATTCAGGGAAAGGCCTAATTAAGGGATCCTAAAAAATACTCTTTAATCACTTGGATTAAAATTAAAAAGAAATGTTTCTAATCGCGTACAGATCTGCTAATACTTTTCTTCTAACATCTAATGGCTTTGATAAAAGTAGTAATAAAACTGGAGACTTAATGGATTTTAAACATGTCTCTACACTATACATATTATAAAATATGTATACTTAGTGCATTAAGTAGTATCTTAAACTTATACCTGTGAAGTACTTATGGTCTAAAATTGATCAAGAGGCAACTTACTTAGTATTTCCTGGAAGTAGCGGGCTTTTACTCCTAACAAGAAGTACAAAGAAGTTAATATAGTTTGATTTGGTGTTGGAGTCAGAGTTTGAAAAATCAGACTAATTTCTGTGTTGCAAATAATTATATGTCATATTTCCTACTTTTTATAATTATAGAAAAATGACATAACTATAAATTATTTTCTGAATCTATGGAATATTATTGATTGGATTAGTAAGTTATCAATCATTTGACATAAACAGAAGAGTGTATGGGCTTCCTTTGACTTTCTGTTTTGAGGTTTAGAAATAAAGTCTTAATGAGGATTAGCTGTTTCTTCCCTAAATGCTTCAAGTTATACCCATGTCAAAGTTCTGATTTGTTTTTGTAATTTCACTAAGGTAGGCTAGTTGGTGGCTATGAAGTATGTCTTTATAAGTATGTGATTCTTAGGTATTTAAAAGAAAAATAAATATTAAACTGCTTAAATAAATCTGGTTTACAAAAAATAATTCCAAGTATTTTAATTTTTACAAGTAATTTTTTTTTTAAAGATTTTGGGCCAAGAAACTTTAGTAACAGCATGGTATAGTGAAGGCAATTGGAGATGTAATTACTTTTACTGAATAAAACGAGAGCAAAACATTTCCCAGTAGAAAATCTCTTTGAATTGGCACTATTTCCGGGCCAATTGATTTTAAACAGGCATAAATTCATAGCAGAACCAGTTTAACTTAATTTATAGAGCTCCTAACAAGCAGGTCTCAGGGTGTATGTGTTCTGTCTTTGGTGGAAGTGTTAGCTTATATTTCATCTTGAAGTCAGTGGAGATTTGTTTCTTTTTTTCTTCTAATGTTTACAAATATGTTTCTTTAGGTTTTTTAGGATTGCTAATTTTGCTATGCTAGCTTGTATTTTGTTATTAGGGAGTGCTGATTCCCTGATTCTGTGTCCCATCTTTTTTTCTCACTGAAATTCTTCACTTCAGAAACATGATAATGGGAACCACATGTGCAGTTTACCCTGGATTTTTTGTTTTTCTGCATATTATTAAACAATGTACATGACCTTCGCTCCATCGAATCCCTCAACTGTTTGAGAAAGTAGATAACCAACCAGGATTTGTAAAGGAAAACAATAAGAACAGTGTTTGGCAGTTTGCTGGGCCAGCTTGGGGTTTATACATATTCCTTTCTCTCAATCTTTGAATTTATGACTCCACCAATCATAAAAACGAGTGAGCATAAAGCAGATCTTTTAGTAGATATTCTAGGATTAAAAACAAATCCAAGATTGTGTTGTGTTGAGGTTATGCTTTTGCTCTTGATTCTTGGTAGACTGTATGTATGTTTAAAAAATAACTTTCAAGGTGCTGTTTATAGACTCATGAGTAGCTCTGTGACAGGAGCATCTACTGAGCTGGTAGTATGGCCTCCTGCTAATCACCTGCCAGCCTCTAAGCTGCTCAAGGACATAAATGACTATTGATACATTTTTTAAGAAATGAAATTCCATTATTCTCATTCAGTCTAACTATGTTAATAATCTCCTATGATGAAACTCAAATGTTGGGTATATTTGTTTCCTGAGCTCCTCATAGATGGAATATATGTTTATATACATAATACTTTTTAAACTACTTCTGATGTTATTATAACAAGGTTGAGAGTAATAAAACCAAAGTTACTTTTTAAAATTCGTTTTATATGTGTTTTTGTCTGTTTTCTTCCATTTCTCAGTTTCATTGCTTTATCCAGGTATCTTTCTATACATTCACTGCTGTGTCTCTATTGCCCAGATGTGTGCATGGCAGATAGCTGAACTCAATAAATATAAGCTAAGTGAATGAATGAATGAGTGAAGGATACTAAATGGTGGATTATTTTGTCATTTAAGCAGTTGACAGTGATTCTGAGCTTTCAATCTGAAAGCTACAATTAAGTTAAATAATACATAGTATTAGGAATTTTTTTTTATTTTCAGTGCTCCTAGATTTTGAATATATTCTTGCATTTATTTTAAAGTGGTTTTTAAAAATTGTAACAGGAAAGCATTTGTATCAGTATCTGTAACTGGTTTCTATAAGTCAACCAAATAAACAATGAATACTTTTTTTGAAGTGTTTGCAATGAATAATACCTATTAATGCTATTCTCTTCTTCAGTGTACTTTAACCTGAATGTATACTGTTGGTGGCTCAAGGAGTGAGATTTAAGTCATAGATTTTGTTATCTTCAAGGAATAGTTACTGTTTATTTACTATTTACAAAGCATAGTGGTGCAAAACCAAAGAAATATAAAATATGACTCCTGCCTTCAAGAAACTTAAGAATATAGTTGGATAAATATAGTGTAATGACATAAGACAGCCTATTATACAGCATGAAACTGGCATAAAGTTTGCATTATGAAAACATAGTTTGTCCTAATGGAATTTCAGGTGAATGAGTACATTTGGACAACGTAACTGTAAAGTAAAGACTACAAAACAAATACACAGACACATCCTTAGAGAAACAGGTTCTTTTATAAGTTTTAATATTAAGCTAAGGATTTTTAAAAATAAATTTTTTAATTTAACGTTTGTAGGTATTTTAACAAAACATTTTATGTGAAAACTCAAATGGCTTCGTAGAAGGTTGGAAAGTTAATTATTTTCTTTTAATATTTGTATGGAAGATACTTTTCATCTTGGTGTTATAAGACTCAGTTGAAGACAGGTGTTAGTACTGAAGCTTAAACAGTTAAGCCGGCCAAACAGCCAAGGATGAACAATGTTTTTTAGGAAAAGTTCTGTAAACGTAGGTTCCTTGTTGGTGGCTTGTTTTATAATTTTGTTATATAGAGCAGTTACATATTTGTTACCTACCCATTGGTAGTATAATGATTGAACACTGATTGAAGCATCAAGAGATCCCAATTCTAGTCTTGATTCATTTTCCTTCCAACTAGTATCAGACAAGTTCTCTGAGTTCCTTTACTTACCAGTTATTCATGGAGACACCACATCTTCTCTATGGTCCATTCCAACTCTATGTTGATGTATTAGATTCTACTTAAAAAGAAGTTATTCTGAATAATCTTTGCATAAACTCACAGTATAATCTTGAGAAGGATCTCAGTTTTGTTTTTTTTTTTTCTTTAAAGCAAATAAGGCTTTTAAAAATCAATTCTCATATTTTGTGCCATATATATAATTATACATATAATTATAAAATATGTAAAAATATATATAATTATATGTGTTTCTCTGAACATAGGATTTTACATCACAAATAAAACTATGTACTGAACTGTTGAAAAGGCTTACTGGACACATACCAGATTCTCAGGATTCTTTTCAAGATTGTACTGCTAGTTAGTGCAATAATTAAATCACTGTTAGTGGAGAATATCTTTACCTATGAGTTCTCAACATGTGGCCCAACCTATTCTCTAACTCCTCCTGGGCTCAGGTGATCCTCCCATGTTGGCCTCCAGAAATGCTGGGATTACAGGAGTGAGTCACTGCGTCTGGCCATATCACAGTTTTTTGAGGAAAAGTAGAATCTTTTAAAAAAAAAAGTGACTAATTTTTTCCAAGATTTAATCTGGTAAAATGTATTTCGGTGACAGGTGAAAGTATTAGCAGAAATTCACTTTAAGAGTTCAAGTTTCCTTTTGTGTAATGATATTCTATTGGATGTATGTATGATGTACTGTTCCAAGTACTAATTGTCTAAAATATTTCGTTTGGTGTTACTCAAAACTAACTCATTGCTATAGTTAGATAGCCATGAGTGGGCCTAAAAGACTCTTCTTCGTGTCCTTGAGCAGCTCAATAGCAGTAGTCTAGCAATTCATATGGTTCCATTTTCAGTTTTGTAATGAAAATGAGTTGCTTAAAAAAAATTTTTTTTTAAGTTTTGGAAGCAACAACGAATGTTTTGAACAAATCGACCTCATTTAAATTTCTTTAATTCTGGTAAATTAAGGTTTAGTTTTCCAAGTATTCCATATTATTAACCAGTATTTTAACAGTTTTCAGATATTTTTTGCCATATCTCTTTTTTTGCGCATTTCTATCCATCAATTTGCCACTGAAAATTAAAAGTAACCTGTTGCAGGACAGTATTTCATTGAAAAAATTAATTAAAAGTAACTTGGTATGACATGCCTGCTTCCCAACCCTTGTCTGTTTTCTATGAGTTGGTTTTCAGCCAGCTGTTTGGCAAAGCTTACTGAGTGGTTATGACTCAGAATATCTTCGTGACCTTTAAAAAGAATATCCACGGCCGGGCGCGGTGGCTCAAGCCTGTAATCCCAGCACTCTGGGAGGCCGAGGCGGGTGGATCACGAGGTCAAGAGATCGAGACCATCCTGGTCAACATGGTGAAACCCCGTCTCTACTAAAAATACAAAAAATTAGCTGGGCATGGTGGTGCGTGCCTGTAATCCCAGCTACTCAGGA
>NW_022436980.1:14956728-15020527 GCF_009761245.1 Sapajus apella
AAAAAAAAAAAAAAATATATATATATATATATATATATATATATCCAGTAGCTGTAACAGATAGGGATCACCTACTTATAATTTCTGGCTTTTTTGAGAAATTTTAATATCAGGTCATTAAACCATATAAATAGTTACCACTTCTATTTTTGTTTTGAAATGGAGTTTTGTGAATATTTGAGACTATAGACAGCCTCTAATTGAGGACTGTGTTCGTTGTCCAGAGATTTCATTTCAGTGGTAAATATGGTTGATTGAGGATGTTCCAGACACAAGGTATTTAAGTGAGTGTATACAGCATTGTATTCTTTTATGCATTAATTCAACACAAATTATATGTAATATCATCTTAAAGTGAGAATTAAAAATCTCTCTGAATTTCTGAGTTTTTAAACTCAATCGATTTCATTCACTTTGTTTTTTCTTTAGCAAAATGTAATTTTAAAGTGAGAATTTAAAAATATCTCTTAATTTCTGAGTTTTTAAACCCAGAATCAACTTCATTCACCTTGTTCTTTCTTTAGCAGACTTTTATCCTGTAGAGTTCCTGTCATATGCAGACCATGGGGATAGGAACTGTGGGGACATAGTGGTTCGTGTGATGGCTTCCTATCATTAAGAATAATTTTTTTCTGTTTTTTTTTTTTCGTTTTTCTCCCTCTGTTTGTTTCATTCTTTCATTCTTTATTCTTAAGTATCATGCAGTGGAGACAGGTATGTCAGTATAATTGAAGGGAAGAAAAAAATTAATGTCCTGTTACTGATGCTGGCAAAATGATATGGGGCTTCAGAGAATCGAGTGATTAGTTCCAATTTCAGGGACTGGAGGTAGTTTCACTAGGAGATGAATGGATTTTGATAAACACGCATGTGAGGGAAGGATCTTGCAGCCTGAAGCTATAGCACGTGTAAAGAGTTTTAAATGTACTGGTTTTTAATGAACCTGGCAGTTTTAAGGGAATAAAATATAGTAGTATAAGACTTTGGGTCATTTTCTGGGTGGGGTGCCTCACGCCTGTAATCCGAGCACATTGGGAGGCAAAGGCAGCCAGAATGCTTGAGGCTAGCAGTTCAAGACCAGCCTGGGCAACATGGCAAAACCTTGTCTCTACTAAACATACAGAAAATTAGCTGGGCGTGATGGCACGTGCCTATAATCCCAGCTACTTGGGAAGCCGAGGCACAAGAATCTCTTGGACCTAGGAGCCAGAAGTTACAGTGAGCTGATATTGTGCCAGTGCGCTCCAGCCTGGGTGACAGAGTGATATTCCATCTCAGAAAACAAGTGGGGCCATATGTTTTGAGGAGAGATGTAATAATATAATAAGAATTTGGCTGGGATTTTCTAGTTTGGGCTAGAGAGAATAAATGCCATACTCAGAAATACAAACTTTATAAAAATTAGGGTACCATTGGCATTTATTTCAGGTGGTAAATGGAGTGATCTGATCTGCACTTTAGAAAGATGATAGTGGCAGAGCATGGAAAATTTGTCAAAGGTGATAGATTGGAAGCAGTGGATCCAATAAGTGGCCATGGGCTTCTGTTTGGATGAGTGATGGTAAGGGCCTGACCTCTCAAACAGCAACTACTGCAGCGGTGGGTGTGGAAGCCACCATGCAGTGAAGAAGTGGAACTGATAAATACAACGTTGCTTATTTTTTTTAGATGGTTGGTATTGAGGGTATTAGAGATGGGATACTCTCCCACTGTGGAGTGAGGATAAAAAAAGGCTGTTCTACTGTAGGGGAATATCTAAATGGATTCAAGGATCCTTAAAGAGGAGGTTAAAAACTAAAGAAATAGAAACAAAGAATGGATATAACATATGTTGGGAGCTGATGAGCTCCAAGGACAACACTGCCCAGCAGAAGTGTCATGTAAGTACAGGTGATTTTACATTATCTAGTAGCTACATTGATCTTAAAGTCAAAATAAGCAAATATAATGAATTTTAACAATATATTTTATGTAACCTAAAATATTTAAAATATTTCAGGATGTATTCATTATAACAAATTCTTCATGAAATATTGTGCTTTTATATACTATTTGAAATTCAGTGTGTATCTGTATTTATAGCCTAATTCACATGCTGAGTGACCATTTGAGATGTAAGAAGTCAGCTTTTTAAAGTTCTCTATGATTTCTATGTATATATGAAAGATGTTGAAGCTAAGCAGTTTAAGTGTGCAGTCAGAGTGCCATGTGAGAACTAACTTCATAAAGTTGTAGCCTAAGAGAAAAGCACACTGTCTCTTGGCTGAATAGAAGGCACTTACTCTCAACATTATATTAAAAAACACTCCTGTAATTGAATGTCCTGCCATTTCCATGAACTGTTTCTAGTTTACAATATTATTAAGCCGGCAATTTATTTTTGAGGGGAAATGTAACTTAAAAATTATAGTGAAAAGATAAGTGACCCCTTCAAGGCATATAACAAATTTAAGTTCATTCTACTATCTTTTAGCAATGTATACCCAGCTTTATTAACTTTGTTATATTAATGAACTTTCAGATTCTTTTGATTTTCTACTAAGAAGGGATTGCCTCCTTACGCCAACCTCCAGTCAGAATTTTGTAACAAATAATTAAAACTATGGCTTCATAGATTTCAAGGATGCAGAGTGGGGCACAAGTGAGCCACAGCTCCCTGTGCCTCACCTGACTTTCCACTTGAGAATGGTGAAAGTTATAAGCAGTGCTTTGAGATAGACTTCTTTTTACTGACCTTTGAATCACAAGGAGGTGTTCCACTCCAGGAAAATGAGCTCTGAATGTCTTTGTGCTACTCTTGACACTTTGAAAAGAGCTGCATTTAATAGCAAATAGCAGCTATGGTACAGAATCTGAGACATACAAACCGCCATACAAAGATAAATCAACAGGGGCTTGAAAAATAAATTGCAGGCCTCATAAATTCACAGCCCAAATACTAAGCCTAAAGAAATAAATAGAGGTTCCATAATTATCCTGCAAATTGTGTATTCTGAATCTCTTGGGTAATTATCACAACTAAAAATTACATATTACAATAATCACAACCAGCAAATTACCTGAAATTGCTTGCTCAGTGAATATCTTTCAGTAACCAAAATTTGTACATAAAATGACTATGCATGAGCTCTATTTGTAATGGAGGATTTGTTAGTATTGGCTGTGTAAAGACTTCTCTGATTTCTCTAATTTAATTTTCATCAACACTTCAGGTTTAAATAGTACCTGTTTCAGTATCTAAGCAAAGGAGTTTTATTCTTAAAATAAAGCAGTTAAATTACACTGGTATAATGCAACACTGTATCAAAATATATATGTGTATAAATTCTAAGAAGATACGACTTAATTCATATGTTAGTCACTTTTCTAACTTCATTAGAATTTTTTCCATTAATAAATGAAAATTAAGTGTCTTCTAAATGTTTTATGGAGTTCAAATTTAGTAGTAGAATCCACTGATGACTATAAAATGTCTGAGCTGCTTCAGTAATTGTTGTATACTGAAGTAGAGATTGAGGGTGTGTCTAGATGAAGACACCTTCCTCTTCTAAGTGTCTCCCCCAAAACATAGGGGCAAGTAAATGATTTTTATAGGTAGATGCTTTTAGGATTTGAATATTTTTGTCATATATTGGTGTTAGCTACAGGTCCCTTAGGAATCCTGTGGGACCTTCATTGGTGTGAGCATTAGTGTATGGGACTTCCAGCCTGATCTTTGGCACCCATGTAACTTTCTCTTATGTTTTTACTTGGCAGCTCTGGAGAATACTGGCTCCTAAGCTCTTTTGGCTCACGTATACCTATAAGAGTCTAATGGTGAACTAGGGATTCTTTTTACCAGGGAGGTATACATTAGCATGTGAGTGATTTTGTATAAGGCCAAGGAGGAATTAGTGAGAATAAAAGGCAAACTGGGAACTGTTCCAACTGGAGAGGACTGAATATAGGGACAGTGGTGCCTGCCTGTTTAGGTAACTGCACATCTTGTGTGTGAAAACTGCAGTAAGGAATGAGGCTAGAGGCAGGGGCCAAATAATGAGGAGCAAGAATCTGACATCCAAGATGCTGTAGATGTCAGTGAGTGTGTGTTACTTCCTGGGGTATTTCAGATTTATTTCATACTAGTTCCTTGCTTATGAGATTTTTCTTGAAGTTTATGCAAGAAAAATCATTGTCATTTCTGGTTTAAATATATATATTTATATTAATGTATTTGAACAAAGCTGTTCTCAGTCCCTTTTAGAATCCAAGGAACTTCCTCATCTTTCCCCACCATCCTGTGGATTTTTCAGGATTTTTCCAAGGTTATAGTTCAGAATATCATGTTGACAGGGCTTGTCATCATTTCTGAAGTATGTTTTTGCATAAATTCTAATATCCTTAATTCTACTCCAAGGAGTTTTAACACACTTTTTGTCATCGTTGTTGTTAGCAGTAGGATAGCTTAGAATTGTAGCTTGTCCATCCCAAAGCAACAACATTAGATTGCAAAGGAATCTTCAAAATGGGCAGTGGGCAAGGCCCAGCCTGTTTTAGGAAGTCCCCTAGCTGTTCTCTGTGTACCACAGTGAAGAAGAAAGTGAAGAAGACCATTTCATGTAAATGAATGCAGTGGTGTGGGTGAGCACATCAAAGGTCTTTGTAAAATGAAAATTAAAATTGTTCAGAACTGTCTTAATGCTTACTTAAAAGTCTAAATGACTAATTTGATTAGCCATTTGTTAGAGGATTACTCATTTTAACCTTTGAGTTCATTATACTTTAAGTAGCTAAACACATTTTAATCTGTAATACATTAAAATATTAAAAATATGATATGCTTTCTCATTAAAAATGCTATCTTTTACCCCTTTTATAAGTAGGGTATTTAATACAGTGATTAAGTATCATTTTAGTTTCCTATACCTAGGTTTTTTAAGCTATTAAAGTTATAGATCATTTATCTGTTAATAATGGCTGCTACTTTTTATGCTATTTTTCTGAGTGCTTTAAAGGTTAGTTTTATTAATGAGCCAATATTTCAGCCCCAAATAGGGGTAAATCCTCTCTAAAAAAATTGGCTTTCAGCCTGCTCAACTCACAGGTGATTAAGAAAAAAACAATTGTGAGAGTTTATTAGTCAAATATTTAAGAAATATGTTTTAAATCTCTTCCCGAGATTTTTCTTAAGGCAGGCTGAGATAGCCTTTTCTCTCTTTCTCCCTCTTACTTTCACATGATATATAAGCCAAATGAACCAAATTTTTTTTGACAAAGTGTGCATTGTACTATCATAATTTGTTTTCATGTTTATTAACTAAACTCGATTTGTGTAGAAATTTGGCAAAACCCAAATTATATGTATGTCTTTACACTTTGTTTCTTCTTTCTTCCTGTGGTAATTTACTATAATTGTATTTTCCCAGTAAGTCAGATCATATTAGGGACTTCATTCCATAATTATCAGTATGTGTCCTTGGTATATTGCTTGGCTCACAGGAAGGAGGTGGGGGGTGGGGTATTATGTCTATTTTGTTTTCCTAGAAATTTTTATGTAATTCTAGATTATTGTCAACAACCTGTTTATAACCAGACAAAAACTTCCCATTTAAATAATTCTAAAGCTAGTTGTTCTGTCAAACACCTGAGTCTCAATCATGGTGATACATCAGAATCATCTGGCGAGCTCTTAAAGCAATACCAGTGCTTTGGTACCTCTAAGGCTGCGATTGAATTGAGTTGGGATGGGCCTTGATAATGGTAGGCTCTACAAGTTCCTCAGATGATTCTGATATGTAACCCACCTTAGGATTCATTGTGTGTTAGAGAGAGCTAGAAAGTGTCCTCCTACTCAGTGTTTTCAGCCTTAGCTTGCGTTGGAATCATCTGTTGAACTCAGTTCTCTAACAGCCATGTCCTTCCCTAGAGGTTTTATTAATTCTCTGGAATAATGGTCTGTACATGGGGATTTAATAAAATAGTCAGGTGATTGTAACATGCAGATAAGTTTGAAAACCACTGACCACCACTTCTGTTTTTCAGATTAGGGATTTGAGGCCTAAACCAAAGAGATTAAATGACTTGTCCAAGACCCACAGAACCAGAACCTGAATTCAGATCTTCAGACTTGTTATCAAATGTTTTTACCAGGACATCACATATTTTTTAGAGTATGTGGGTTTTGGTATTTCAGATTGCACTTTTAAGATGATGTCTCTGGCCGCTTAGTCTAAAAAATAACAAATTTTAATACTGGAAATATGAAAGGACATGGCTAAGAGCCAGCCATTACCTTAGTTATGACATACGAAACATTAGGAGCTGAGAATTAGAAACATTCATGTATCCTATAACTTGTCCACATTTTTCTGGAAGCAAATCAGGCAAATAAATAACCCAACTGAAATTTTCTTAGGTTAACTCCATGTCACTATTTCTGTAGCAGGAGTTATATAAATGCCTGTGTTTATAACATGGGTCATTCTCTTGGAGAATGTTTAAAAACATTTTTATGGGCCAGGCGCGGTGGCTCACGCCTATAATCCCAGCACTCGAGGCGAGTGGATCATGAGGTCAAGAGATCGAGACCGTCCTGGTCAACATGCTGAAACCCTGTCTCTACTAAAAATACAAATAATTAGCTGGGCTTGGTGGTGCACGCCTGTAGTCGCAGCTACTCGGGAGGCTGAGGCAGGAGAATTGCTTGAACCCGAGAGGCACAGGTTGCGGTGAGCCGAGATCGCGCCATTGCACTCCAGCCTGGGTGACAAGAGCGAAACTCTGTCTCAAAAAACAAAAACAAAAACATTTTTATTCTTTTCTGGGACATAAGGTAAATATTCATTATAGAAATTTTGGAAGTATATGAGTATAAACAAAAAAATTGCTTGTATGTAATCTTATCATCCAGGGATAACAGCACAAGTGCTATGTTTTGAATCAAATGTTGAAATGCCTTTTTAATGCTTGTTATGAGGGTGTTTTTCAGTTGTGCATAGAATAGTCTTTATATGAAAGGCACCAAAACACACTTCATGATGCAAGTGTTGCTTCAGCTATTTAACAAACGGTACTAATTATGCCCATTAATGTAGCTAATAAAAATGTAAAGGTAGCTGAAAGGTAGCTTTTCCGTGTTCCGATGTTCTCTTAAATAATGTCTACCCAAAATATCCTTGTTTGTTTTTTCCTGCCCTTTGTTTTGCTAATTTGCTTTTTAATTTTGATAATACCCTCTCAATGCTTTTACTTTTGTCTTCATTTTCTTAACTTCAGGGATTTCTTTCTTTTTTGCCTCTTTGTCATTTATCATGGGTTTCTTTCTCTCACTGCTATTCACTATTTTCCCGTTTCCATTTTTATTATTCTGGTCATTTTTATACATTTCATTTTTCCATCTAGATACTTTGTTAGATCTTGATGGATTCGCAGCTAATTATCATCCTTGAGATCTTAACTTTTATCAGTATTGATATTTCTTTTAAAAGAAACAAGAGCCCTTGGCTGTTCTGGAGTCCAACTTAATCTGTCAGCCTTTGTGTTTCTCTATGATGCCCCTGCATCCAGAACAACATAATGCCTGACCCTCACACAAGTATCAGGCAGGCAGTTAGGAGATTTTGACATCTAGGCTGCAGCTTTTCATTGAAACTCTTGCAGAAAATCTTGTGTTTGCATAAATGCATGTCACTCAAAATAAGCAGCAAAAGGGGAAAAAGAAGAGTGGCTTTTGGGTTTTAAAAGGGGAAGTTTACTTCCCCCACCCCTAATCTCAATCTTTAACATCTGGTTCTGACTAAAGATGGGGAGGAAAAACAGACTTAAATCTCCATTCATCCTGTCTCACCACCAAACAGTTTGATTTCTGATAACATTTCTATTTTTATTGTGGTCTATATGGTCAGATATTTTTGTTAATGATTTGTAAGGGAATATAATGCCTTATATTACTCTAAGTGGTTATAATGTAACATGCCAACATTTCAAATCTCTAGGTAGGGTTAGATTTAATCATTATTTAATGAAACTTCGAAGGAAATAAGTTATGGCTGAACCTCATGTGTTTCTGTCTTATTTCAGAGAGAAAACAAAAAGTAGAAACCTTTAATTAATCTAATGGTATTCAATTTATTTTCAAATTTTAATTTATTTCAACATTGGAATAAGTAATAAATTCTAATAGGCAGAATTAAAACAGTCCTGTGAGATACCTGTGTTTTTTTAAAACTCCACTTTAAAAAATAATTAACTAGGACATTAAATCTCTTTGTTCAATGTAATTTTAAAGAAGAATTGCTGAAAAGTAGATATGTTTTGCCATTTGCCGAGAATATTCTGTATGTTAGTTTGTCTCTTACAAAAACTAAATGTATCCCTACTGCTGATCATGTGTGTCAATTTGAAATTTGGGATGGCCAAGATAAGTTGCTCTGGATCTGTTCCTCATATGGCTCCAAGCATGGCTCAGTGACTGACGCTTGCAGTGCTTCTCCCATTGTAATGGGTAAAACCAGGGGAGACTGCCTTGCCCTTGAGCTTGAATAGGTTAATCAAAAGGATAGAGCTTCCACTTTCCATTATTCTCCTTTCTACTTTGTTTGACAGAATAAGAGGATGCCCATGGAAAACAAATTTATACCCATGAAAAGCAAATTTCCCTGATGTCTGAATCAAGTGACAAATTTGAATTAAATTACAAACTGAAATCAAGTCTAATTTTACTTACATTGTTGTACATGCCATCAGAAATTCAAAAGCATTTTATTGGAAAACTGAATATTTATTGTATAAACTTGGTATTTTATATAAAGTTATTATATAAACTTGGTAGTTTTTCTTTCTTTCTCTCTTTTAATTTTAGGCTCAGGAGTAAATATGTAGGTTTGTTATACAGGTAAACTGCATGTCATGGGGATTTGGTGTACAGATTATTTCATCACCCAGGTAATAAACATAGTTCCCCATCGGTAGTTTTTTGATCCTCTTCCCTCCTTTTACCCTTTACCCTCAAGTAGCCCCTGGTATCTCTTGTTCCCCTCTTTCTGTCTATGTGTTCTTGCTGTTCAGCTCTCACTAAGACACATGAACATACTGAGAGCTAAACAACAAGAGGTTATGTGGTATTTGGTTTTCTGTTCCTACATTAGTTTGCTTCAGATAATGGCCTCCAGCTGCATCCATGTTGCTGCAAAGAACATGACCTCATTCTTTTTTATGGCTGTGTAGTATTCCATGGTGTATATATGCCACATTTTCTTCATCCAGTCTACCACTGATGGGCATTTAGGGCGATTCCATGTCCCATGTCTTTGCTATTGTGAATCATGCTGTGGTAAATGTATACATTCGTGTGTCTTTATTGTAGGATGATTTATATTCCTTTCTGTATATACACAATAATATAATTGCTGGGTGGAATGGTAGTTCTGTTTTAATTTATTTGAGGAATCAATACTGCTTTCACAATGGCTGAACTAATTTACACTTCTACCAGCAGTGTATAAGTCCTCCCTTTTCTTTGCAGCCTTGCCAGCACTTGTTATTTTTTGACTTTTTAATAATAGCTATCAGAGTGGTGTGAGATGGTTCTCATTTTGGTTTTGATTTGAATTTCTCTAATGATTAGTGATGAACATTTTCTCATATGCTTGTTGGTCGCACATGTGTCTTCTTTTGAAAAGTGTTTGTTCATATCCTTTTCCCAATTTTTAATGGGGTTGTTTTTTGCTTATAAATTTAAGTTTCTTTTAGATTCTGGATATTAGACTTTTGCCAGATAGGTAGTTTGGAAATATTTTCTCCCACTCTGTAGGTTGTCTGTTTAATCTGTTGGCAGTTTCTTTTGCTGTGCAGAACCTCTTTAATTAGGTCCCATTTGATAATTTTTATTTTTGTTGCAATTGCTTTTGTCATCTTCTTTGCTAAATCTTTGCTAGATCCTACATCCAGAATGGTATTTCCTAGCTTATCATCCACACTTTTATAGTTTTGGGTTTTACATTTAAGTCTTTAATCCTCATGAGTTGATTTTTTTTTTTTTTTTTTTTTTGAGACGGAGTTTCGCTCTTGTTACCCAGGCTGGAGTGCAATGGCGCGATCTCGGCTCACCGCAACCTCCGCCTCCTGGGTTCAGGCAATTCTCCTGCCTCAGCCTCCTGAGTAGCTGGGATTACAGGCACACGCCACCATGCCCAGCTCAATTTTTGTATTTGTAGTAGAGACGGGGTTTCACCATGTTGACCAGGATGGTCTCGATCTCTTGACCTCGTGATCCACCCGCCTCGGCCTCCCAAAGTGCTGGGATTACAGGCTTGAGCCACCGCGCCCGGCATGAGTTGATTTTTATGTAAGAGAAAGGTGTAAGAGAAAGGCCCAGTTTCAATCTTCTCTATACTAACCAGTTTGCCCAGCACCCATTTATTGAATGGGAAGTTCTTTCTCCATTGCTCATTTTTGTCAACTTTGTCAAAGATCAGATGACTGTAGGTGTGAGGTGATTTTTCTGGGCTCTCAATTCTGTTCCATTGGCCATTGTACCAGTACCATGCTGTTTGGTTACTATAGCTCTGTATTATAGTTTGAAGTTGGGTATTGTGATGCCTCCAGCTTTGCTCTTTTTGCTTAGGATTACTATGACTACTTGGGCTCTTTTTTGGTTCCATATGAATTTTAAAATATTTTTTTTTCTAAATCTCTGAAGAATATTATTGTGGAAGGAAGACATTTAAAAAAATCACAGTGTTATGATATTCATCATACAACTTGGAAAAAAAACCATAAGCCAACTTTCTTTCTAATATTATCCTCATTTAATGGACTTTGGCTATTTCACTTTGAGCTTTTGGCAGCAAGTTTTGACAAAGTAAATGTTCCTCTCCTGAGGTCATGAGCTTGTGTTTCAAGGAGTCAATGTTAAGAAGGATGCAGAAGTCTCTTTCTTCTTTATTCAGAGACTAAGGGGGAAATAAATCCATTTTATACACACACACTCAACATATATCTATCCACATATTTATATCCATTAATATGTAATATATCCACATGTCTAACTAAATATCTGTTTCTTAGATAAATGAAATTATATGATGTATACTTGTGTGTTTGGTTTCTTTCGATCAATATTATGATTGTGAGATTCATCCTTATTGTTGCATATTGTTACACCTTGTTAATCTTCTCTGCTGTTTAGTATTCTAGTTTGTGACTGGTTACTAATTGATCTGCTGTTGATGGACATTGAGTAATTGCAACATTATTCAAAACAAGGTTCTGTGCATGTCTTTTGGTGCACATATGCATGCATTTCTCAAGGATATGTGGAGTAACATTGCTGGGTTGGTGGGTATGTATGTACTCTGTTTGGGTAGAATATATGTATATATTTTTAAATGTAGTTTTACGTATTTATGTGATATCCGTTATTAACATTTTTAGTCATTTAATAATGAGTTATGGCTTGTTAATTGGTTAGCTCACAAGAAAGTCTTGCCTACTTGTACTGGGGATAATATGATAAGGTATGCATAGTTTCTGTGGAACTTGTAGTTCAAAGACTCAATTCTAGCCCCCTAGTTGGTTTGTGAAATTGGGTCTGTCACAGCCGTTAGGTTTGCAGTTTCACCTTTATAAATGAGATAGAAATTAATAAATGATCTCTGAAGTGACTTCCATCTCTACAATTTTGTTTATTTCAAAATATCCCAAAAGAGTGTTACAGAAGTATGCTTTTGAAAAATATGCTGCTGACTTTGGGGAAACAGACTACCCTGTAAGGTTAATGTTAGATTATATCTTTTTTTTTTTTTTTTTTTGAGACGGAGCTTCGCTCTTGTTACCCAGGCTGGAGTGCAGTGGCGCGATCTCGGCTCACCGCAACCTCCGCCTCCTGGGTTCAGGCAATTCTCCTGCCTCAGCCTCCTGAGTAGCTGGGATTACAGGCACGCACCACCATGCCCAGCTAATTTTTTGTATTTTTAGTAGAGACGGGGTTTCACCATGTTGACCAGGATGGTCTCGATCTCTTGACCTCGTGATCCACCTGCCTCGGCCTCCCAAAGTGCTGGGATTACAGGCTTGAGCCACCGCGCCCGGCAGATTATATCATTTTTACAGTAATTAAGTACTATTAGGTTATGCAAAAATCTATTTGGATTTTTCGGTAGCAAGCCTTACTTTTAGTAATAGGCTAGTTTACATAAGACAAATATTAAAATAATGATGTTTTTTCTCTACATAGTAACAGTTGTCAAGAAATTTAACAGAAAATATTCATAATTAAATTAAAGCACTACAATTTTGCAGTTAAGTAATTTGATGACCTAGAATTTTATGCCCAAGGAAATCTTTGTATTTTGTATTATATTTTCAGTTGAGTTCATTGAGTCAAACTGGCGCCATCAGTCTTATTTTAATGTTGCCTGGGTATATTTTAATAATTCATTCTTTTCTCATGGACTTTTCCCATATTTAAACTATATTTGCAAGTTATTTTCAGAGTTGGAAAACAATGAGCTAGTATTTTCATACTTCATATTCATAGATGAATAATTATTAACAGGCCATGTTTATTTTTACAAGAAGCTTGTCACTTTTTGTTGCATTTCTTTTTCAAAGTTTGTATTAGATATTATGTTAAGTTCTTCACCTATGATTAGAGGCATGTCGAGGTACTGCAAGGTGGAACAGCTACACCTTGGATTTTCCTGAGAGTTGCTCCTGATGAGTTCCATGGCATCTGTGACCTGGAACTGGAAGTTATAATAGGCATTTTAATGAATCTTTCATGATACTCAGTTTATGCAATTTAAGTGGATATTTTTTTCCTGGGATTTTTTTCCTTTTTCTTGGGTGAAAATATTATTTAATGACAAGTAAATAATAGATTTTTGTGTTAATAGTGTTATTGGGTGAAATAAATAGGAGTCCTATGTCACTCTCTTCCGCTTTTTTTTTGTTGTTAAACATTTCAGTATCTTTTAAATAAAAGTCTCTGGAAACCAGCAGTTCATGAAACACCTTCCTCCATCAGTTGTTTATGAAAGGACTTGCTTCTCTGCATCAGTTTTTCAGAGCCCTTAGTTTATTTTACCCTTGGCTTATTACTCTAGGGCCAGCTTCCCAGAGAGTGCTGGGCATGCTTGTGTGCTCCTTTCACTTTTCTTCTCTTAGGTACAAGAATGTAGTGGCATTTCCCTTAGGATTCTGCAGCTGCTCCTTTCAAACCATGCTCTGGCCTTGTTCTGTGATGTTGTATTCAACACCCCACCACAGGCTGTGCCAAGATCTTTCATCTTTGATTAGAGGTTCTCATGACAAAATAAGTTAGCAGTGCTTGACTGACATTTTCCAAGGATATTTATGCTGGTGGAAACAATCAAGGAGGCCCTGATTGCTCTTTAATTGTTAAGTTACAAGGAGATACATAACACTAGGAAAAATCAGTTCCAGGGGAGAAAGCATCTTAGTGGTGCATTTGGAGAAAATACTTTTTTATTTCTTTACTGGTTGGTCTTACCTTTTTAAATTTTTTCCTCCTTTCCTGATCTTAAGGATAGAATAAAACATGACAGGTGGATTGTTTGTATTTAGGAATCTCAAAGGTTAATGGTGATTGATGGAGATTATTGAAGGAAGAATTAATTTGCTCCTTTCTCAAACTAGGCATAGGTAAGCCACACTTAGACTGAACTTATGATGTGCGTGGTCCTCTTCCATTTCTTGTAGTGGGAGAGAGCAAGGAAATAGCAGCCCTCTTTCTGACCTTTGGCAATGTGTTGACTCATCAGAAGAATTTAATTTTTCTCCCAGGATAGAAATGTGGGGGTGATATGGGGTGTGGTGATGAGGGAATTATCAATCTGATGCTGATGTTGATATTTACAAATGTGAAAAGTACACACTGTCCCAGGACTGGGCTGTCAAAGACAAGGGGATGAGTACTTTAGGGTTATTGAGCAAGAGGGATGACAAGTGAAAGTCCCTTAAGTAGTTGCCCTTGAGGTCTGACCTGAAAGAGAAGCTAACTCACTCTAAAACAATGATGCTCCAGCCCAGTAGTGACGTTAGCAGCCTCTCCGCTTGGGAGGGACTGGCTGATAGATATGTGGTTTGGGACAACAGAGAGGAATCTTTCACAAATCTTTAAATAAGTACTTAAATCTTGAAGGTGCTTTAGATGTAGTTTTACCTAGAGGCAGACCAATGAAAAATAAAGGATCTTTGAGGTTCCTGCTAAATGAGTGCTTTCAGACATTAAACATACATAAGAATCACCTGGGGACCTTATTAAAGTGCATATTCTGAGTCAGCAGTTCTGGTGGGACCTGAGATTCTGCATTTTTAACAAGCTCTGAGGTACTTCCTATGGTGCTGGTCTAAGGTCCAAATTTTGGGTGTCTTTGTTAGACACTTATTTAAAGAAGATTCACTGCTCCATGTATTTAGTTTTTCCTTCTTTACACATAAATATGAAAATGCATAAACAACGAAGAAGATGCTGTATTATTCTCGTGGCATATGTAAATTAACTCTATTATGGAATGAACAGTGATAAAAATAGATATTAATAGAATCTAAATTAAACTCACCAACTAACATACTGGAAATACATTCTGATCAGAAACCAAATGCTAGGCCACACACTGCTATTTAAAGACATCCCCATGTGGTACCGGATTCATGTGTGTGTGACACCAGATGTCTGGAAAACAGATTTTTGTGACAGATTTTGACACAGGAAATATATCCAGCTCCATAAAACTTAATGGAAAATGTAATGCTTAACTTCAGTCCGTTTTTAAAAAACAGATTTCAGCGTAGTTCATGAAATCATGTGGAGTTTATTCTTGAGAGCTTCAAGGAGTCTATCAAGAGATTGACCTAAGAGAATGTCAGTGGCCGGCGTAGTATTAGATTGGTTATTGATAATATGTGTTTTGAGTTTGCCATATTCAGCTTAGTATTCTATTTTAGATCATGAAAAAGGATATATTTCTTTACTACACTAAATATTTGTCTGATGAATCATTTCTGGAAGTGAGGGAATTACTGTGGTATTTTGAAAGGGAAACATATCTTTTCAGTAGTACATCAGCAATGTGATTTCTGAGTGTGTTTCAAATGCTTAATTCACCAGGGGCTGAGCGTCTGCCAAAGTAGAACATCTGCTTCTAAGACACAGGCTTCTGGTGCATCCTTCTCTACACACTATTGTTTTCTTTTGCTCGTTTTCTCAATTTGTTAAATCTAGATTGTATTTCATCAAGGACACAGGGAAGAAATACTCAAAACTCGGTATCTTACAACAGAGAAATCTTCAACAGATCTTTCAAATTTGGATAAAATCTAAGAATTCCTCATTATTAAAGTATGCCTGGTGATACATACTATTCCAAGTGGTTTTCTGTTTTGAACTCCCTACCCATGCAGTACTCCCTGGTGGAAGCATGGTTGCACATGCAGACCTCTGAATTCCTGAGCAGCATGGGTAGAAGCGGTCCTGTGCTGATGAAATGGGCAGCAGCGTCCGTGAGGAGGATGAGGATGAGGAGGCACTGTCATATCTGTGATGTGTTCTTGCTACTATACCAACCTATTTCCTGAATACACAGCATTTCTGACCCTGCAGTCTGTTATATTGCCAGACTGATCTACATCTGTATGCCTTCGTCTGCCAGGCAAGCCTGGCATGATCTTCTGCATTTGCCCTACTTCTCTTAACAGACTTGAACACCTCTCTTTAGTTCCTGTGTTTTGGAAGCACCTCGAATGACCTTAGTTGTACAGTTAGTGTATGTAATTGTGTGTTTTTATATCTAAGTAACCACTAGACTATCGACTGCCAGACAGCAAGGACTGAACTGGTCTTTATGTTATATTTCTATTACCTAATGTAGTCGCCGATTTTAGCAGGTCCTCAAAAAAGGTTCATTGAGTGAATAAATTTTATTAAACTTGATGGAACTCCATATATGTTGATTATAACTTTCACGCATATAAAATCAATCTGAAAGCAGGGAGAACTGATATTTGTGTAAGCTGCCTATACTTTTAGACAAAGCAGCAGCAAGCTGTGACATGAGTAAAATGTATGAGAAAATGAAAAGATTTTCTAGTGCTCCTTTGCAGCCTGATCTTTGCAGATTATTTGTAGCACTTTTTCCTCTATTTTAATATTTAATTCCTTAAGAAATAATTAAGCAAGGAATCAGCTTTTTAAAAACATTAATACAGAATCTTCCCATCATTGCATTAAAATTTGGTTTTTAAATTATTTTCTTATTTGTATTATGTTGCAATGATCAGTATCTTCAGGAGAGGAATAACAGTTGATTCTGGTGTTTATCATATAAATTAAGTCCTGCAAGTCTTGGGTATAGCAGTGCATCTATTGAATAACCATTTTACTAATAGCATTTATGTGGGTAGACAGATACAGAGATCTGTTAAGCAATAATTTTAAATGTCTTATTTAAAATATTGTAATGATAGTTTAGATATAGCTGGAAGCCAAAAGAATTATGCTAAAGTATCTTTACTGTGGATAAGTCAGGGATTATTAATAGTGCTTGACTTTTAAACAGACACCCAATTGACTAGAACTAGACAAGCCAGCATCTAGGATGATTTCTTATCTAGCCATATATTAAATCTAGTTATGTTAAATTGTCTTCAGAAGACACATTTAAATGGCAGGCTAATTAAAAGACACGCTGTTAAGTCTATAACTGTTCTATGTCTTTGCTTACATTTTATTGTATACAATGTGCGGTTTCTCTACCTTTGAGAACTTAAAACTTGTAGAAATTGAGTCTATTGTTTTGTCAGTAGAAATCAGTGGATTAGCTTAAGGGTATTTTTGCAGTTCATTGTGTGGTTATCTAAGTAAATATGTTTGGGGAGTTAATTGCAGTAAATTCTTCTGATTCAAATCTGGGTAGGCTGCTTTCCAAATAGGATAGTACAGATTTCTCCCAAAAACCTCTCTTGGTTGGTTTGTTTTGTATCAAAGAAAATATAGAACTTGTAAAATTTTTAATTTCAAATGTAAAAATTACTTTGTTTAATAAGAATAAAATTGTTAAATAAGATGTTTCTATTCTCAAAGAGAAAAGCAATATCCTTTCAAGTTCTAGCATTGCGTATAGTGATAATAATAGTAGTCTAAGAGCTCTAATAGTGCTACTGCAGTATAGAAAACAACCCTAAACTTCGTGGCGTGATTTAACAGCAGTTATTATTTGTCATGGTTTGCCGAATGTTTCTTCTGCTTCATATAATGTTGGTTGGGATGCTAGTTCAGCTAGAAGGTCCAGTGGCTTTACTTACATGCCTAGTATTTGGTACTTGCAGCTGGGAGCACACTTGGGTCTTTCTACATAATTGCTTGGGCTTCCTCACAAAATGGCAGCTAAATGCAAGAGCCTTTTTAAAGAGGCAGAGGCAGAAACTGCCAATTTTCTAATGCTTGCCTCAATGGTGTAGCATCATTTCTGCTACATTCTATTGAGTAAAGCAAGTCACAGGCTATGTCAGTAAATGGGGAGGGAAATAGACTGACTCTTCTGTGTTGGAAAGTGGCAAAGATTTTCTGGCCCTTTTTAATTCTTTACAAATTGAGCTAAGTACTCAATCCTTTACAAAATTAGCTAAGTACATTTACAGTGTATGTTTTAGACATCAGTAAACTAAGACTTAAAGATGTTAAATCAGTGTCCAAGGTCATCTAGTTACTAAGTGGTTAAAGCTTTAGGGCAAACTGATCCAACCTGTGGCCTGTGGGCCTCATGCGGCCCCATACAGCTTTGAATGTGGCCCAACACAAATTTGTAAACTTCCTTAAAACATTATGAGAATTTTGTGACTTTTTTAAAAGCTCATCAGCTATTGTTAGTGTATTTTATGTGTGGCTCAAGACAATTCTTCTTCTTCCAGTGTGGCCCAGGGAAGCCAAAAGATTGGACACTCCTACTTTTTTTTTTTTTTTTTTTTAACTTTAGAGCTGGAGCTTTTTACCATTGTAATATATTACCTTTAATGGTACAGGCAGATAAAGTTGTCCTTTTACTCCAAAGCCAGTATCAGAGGATAGTTTTATTTATGTGGGGGGGGCGGGGAAGGATTATTCTATTTGCAGTTAGACTGAGATTATAAAAGTATTTGGATCACACTATTGAGGAGCCATCATGTGGTAAAAGTAGCAGTCTCTTCAAATTAGGAAATTCCTGAGTTGTTGGGTGAGATGAAAGGTAAAATTTTTACATCTAATATTATCCTGTGTCTATTACAAATGTTAGCACATTGCCTCTCCAAGAGGAAATAAATAAGTCAGCTTCTTAAACCATAAGTTTCCCAGTGGGCATATTCCATTCTACTTCAGTTTATATTTTTCATATGGTTTCAGTATTCTAGTGTTTACTATTCATTAACATGAAACCCAGATTAAAAAATTATGTTTGCTGCTTTGTGGTTTTCTTTGTTTTGAGGGCCAGTGTTATTCATGGAGTTTTCATTGTTGAAAAAAAGAAAAAAAAGTCACTCATGCCTGTGATGGTAAAGAACAAAATAAAAGTCAAGGCTTTCAAATATACTAATTGAAAGTTTTTATACTTATTGTAATTTCAGTTTTCTATGTTAGATTCCTGGCATACTGCTTTCAGGATGTTTCTTCAGTCTAAGAGGCATATTGAGGAATGTCTGTAAGTTGAAAACCTTATATGGGCTCTTGTACTTTCATATTAGCTGTAAGTTGTGAAATGGATTCACAATTTTTGCTTAAAGCATATAGACATTTTAGTGCCAGAGTTATCGAGTCTTCTGCTGATCAGAATAAAAGTGGTAGATAGCCCCATAGAATGTTATGGGACCAAAGAACTTATATATCACAGCCCCTGGTTTTATAGAAGCAACTTTGGATAAGAGAAGCTTTCACTCTTGCTCATATGTGAAGGGCAGAGTTGTGTCTAGAAACCTGGTCTGTCAGCACTGTGTTTTCTTTCACTGTACGCTAGTATTTCCTTAATAAACCATGTTATTAGAAATGTAAACCAGCACTGGTGCGGTGGCTCACGCCTGTAATCCCAGCACTTTGGGAGGCCGAGGTGAGCGGATCAAGAGGTCAAGAGATTGAGATCATCCTGGCCAACATGGTGAAACCCTGTCTCTACTAAAAAATACAAAAATTAGCTGGGCATGGTGGCGTATGCCTGGAGTCCCAGCTACTCGGGAGGCTGAGGCAGGAGAATTGCTTGAACCCAGGAGGCGGAGATTGCAGTGAGCCCAGATTGTGCCACTGCACTCCAGCCTGGCGCCTGGTGACAGAGCAAGACTCTCTCAAAAACAAAAAAGAAAAAGAAATGTAAACCAAGTGTCTGAGAAGGCCCTATCAACACCACTAAGCTGTAGAACAAGTTAAATCCAGCTTAACTTTTACATTTATGAAAATCTTAGACTTTTAAAAAAAAGCATATATATATATATATATGCAAATATGTATATTGTCATCGTATTCAGAAAGTTTAAGATTTTTATAGTAGTCCAAGGAAATTGTGCTGCTGAGAGCTAGTACATTATTAGAGCCATGTTTTTCTGTGATTACTTTACCTTCTTATTTTTCATTTTGAAAGAAAAAAACTACTTGGCATAGTCTTAATGCTTTAAAAAGACAGCATTTTTCTGTGAGGCCATTGACATTTAAATTAGTGTTCTTCTGTTGAACTGTTATGCATTTTAAGGTATATCATATATCCAATAAATGGAAGAAAAAATGTAGTTAATTGAGTCATCTGGTTGTGTGTGTGGCTATACACACTTCTTTCATGATGTTATATGACAAAGAATACATGTGATGTGCTAATTTATCTATCTAACTATTCTGAGGTTTCTTGCTCATAAGAATAATTTAATTTTAGTTGCATTTTTAAGGAGACTGTTACAAAGGAAGGAGATAAAGTCACCAACTAGATTTAGGGATCCAGACCTCTCATTCTGTTGAAACCAGTTTTAGACTGTGGAGTTAAGTGTTTGAGCTCTGTGTTGTCTCGTTTTTATTTTAAATATATGAAATTAGATTTAAGAGGCTTTTCTTTTGGGGAAGGATGTGGAAAAAATACTGGTGTGCCGTTTGTGAATGTACCATCGGGGAAGGACTAACACTTTGTAGAAAATTGGGAATCAGTGATCATGCACGTGGTTTGGGGTGAGTGCCCCAAAGATGCCTTCTCTGTTTGAAAGCTGACACAGCCTGGTTGCCAGTTGGGCGCTTCAGAGGATGGGAGACATTGCACTGAGTCTGGAAATGTATTTACTCTCTTTCCAGTAGGCACATCTCAGGGTTACCGGAGTACATCAATATAATGGCTTTTTAATGACATTTTTGTTTCTTACTGAAAATAGGGCAATTCACAGAAGAAAAGAAAGAGAAACTATAATAATTCTACTAGCCAGAGGTTACTGTTGATAATGCCTTTTTGTGTATGTCCTGTATTTGTTTTCCTGTTTACACATCATCTATAAAGTACTATTTAGCCTTTTAATAGAACTAAGACTGTACTGGGCATGCTATTGATTATCCTGCTTTTTTCACTCTATACTTTCATTTTAACCCCCCTCCCCTCCGCGTCCCCCATCCTCTCACAGTGTTATGTGTGAGAAAACATTTCCAAACTCATTGTAACATCTCCCATCCTCTGAATGGCCCCATTGGCAACCAGGCTGTGCCGGCTTTCAAACGGAGAAGGCATCACTAGGCCACTCACCCCAACTGCTTGCATGATCACTGGTTCCCAATTTTCTATGAGGTATCTATATCAGATCATGCCTAAAAGGAGTGAGAATTGCTTGGCGAATTTGTGCTTTTATTTATTTTTATGTTTGCACCTATTGAATAAAGACAATTTTAATCCTGGGGAAGAAGTAGAAAAAAAATCTCGTGAGTTTAATTTTATTCTGTTAGCAATTGCATGATGTAAGCACCAGAGAGATGACGTTTTTTTCTCCTGTGGTTCATTTGTATTTTACTTGTCCTATTCCAAAAGAGCAGTATTAAGTGAGACAAAGGTATCAGTAAGGAAAATTAGAGCCAGAAGAAGGAAGGAACTGTCAGGGAACAATTAGTGTGATGGGAAACTATGTTGTGCTTCCTCAGAAAGTGTGACAAATATGTTACATTTACTTCAGTTTCTGGAAGCTGCATGTGAGGGATATAACATTATTTCCTTTGTCTTGTTGGTGTTCCATTTTATTCATGAAAGAAAAAAATGAGAGAAAATAAAAGGTCTCAGAACTCACAAAGATATTTTTCTAATTCAAAGTTAAACTCTAGAGTTTTAATTCTCTATTAAAGTGGGTTTGGGTTAAAAATTCTTTTCTACAAACTAATTGTATATGCTACTCCTATCTATCTGTTCATTAGCACTGTTTTGGGGTCAGGAAATTCTTCCTTATTTATAGTTTTAAAACATTTTTCATAATCTTTGAAATTAACAAACTCTTATTGGATATCTATTTTAAGACATTGTTACAGGTTTAAGACTTTTTCCTCTCTAGCAAAGACATGTGCTCTGATAGAGCTGAAACACAATATCTATGTAAAATAACCACGGTGCCCTTCAGGGAAACCTTTGTGCCCTGGCAGATAAAGTGTCCTGGCATGTCACATATGGGAAGGGGTAGGGAAAAGATTCCATGGAATTATTTTGACATAAAGCTGGTGCATTTGAAAATTCAACAGGCTGAGCCATAGAAAGATTGCATCAGAGTGGGGTGTAGGAATGGCTTAACTCAAGGAAAGCAGACCAATTGGATAGCTTGGGGCTTGAAGACAGAAGCAATATGAGAAGTGATGGAAAGGACAGCAGAAATACTTTAAGAAAATATTATTTTCTAGAATTTCTAACTGTATTCTGTTAAGTAAAAACAAAAGCCATCCTTGATTTGTCAAAATTGATAAAAATGACGTAGCAAGTACAGTAGAAGTGAGAATTTTCCTACTAAGTTTGGGGTGGAAGTTGGAAAGCTGACCAATTGTATCTTTTTGATTCATGTATTTAAAATTAAGGTGGAGGATCAGAAGCAATGAATATGGGTTAATTGACTCTATTCAGATTGCTACTTCCCTCTTTATGATAGACTTACTGGGACTAGCAAATAATATAAAGTTAATCTAGATTTGTTTTAAAAATGTGTTACTACTGTTGTTTCAAGGTCAAGTTTATTTTGCTTGTTGATGAAACTGGTTGTTTATCACATAACTCTAGGTCATAAAAGTACAGTTTGAATTTCCAATGTTTCTAATGTTTCTTTTTCTTTTGAAAAATAATCAAAGAAAAAGTTCTGCTGTGTTCTGGTTGCTTCTATATGAATCTCATAGCAATCATGACTTTCCATTTAGTTTACAGAACTTTCATTGTATTTTATCATAAAGGAATGAAAGAATGGATTATTTTTTTCTTTTTTGTCTCAAATAATAGACTGGTATACGTTTTAAATGTTTATTTTTCCAAAAGTATACTTGTTACAGATTAGGTTTCATCAAAAGAAGTTCAGTATTAAAGACAAACGAGTTTTCTTTGTTGAAGTAGATATTGTTAAGCTTTAAAACCAAATGAAAGTATGAGTGATCATATTATACCGTAGTAGGTTTTTGTAATAAATTTTCCAGATAAAACCATTTGTTGAAATCATCAAAGAGATGTTAATCCTACTTTAGCATTAATGCAAAGTTAAAATAGCCGACAATAAAAAAATTATCTGGGAAGTTTTATTGAGTATACTGAGATAAGGTTTATTGTAGTCCTTCTTTTCATGCATACTGCTGTTACAATTTTAGGAGGTTTCAAAATCCACGTGAATGACCTCATTCAACCCTCAAGCTGCTTAATTCCCGGCCTAATTCACCTTCACTCTGTAGCTACCAGTTACAGGACCAGCTGCAGTTTGGACAGACCTGCATCATTCTGGAAATTTTAAACCTACTCTGTCTCTTCTGATTGCCATCTTTTTCTGGTTCCATCTCAGCTTTATTCCCACTGCATTGTTCTTTAACTGTGAAGATCTCTAAGCCCCTTAAATTCATTGGGAATAGGATTCTGTCATCTTCATCTTTGTACTGTCAGTGCCCAGACCAAGCCTGGTATGTAATAGTCACTCAAATATTTGAAGATTAAATGACTAAATGATTATATCAAATACTTGCCCATTGTTTGCTGTTTCTGAATTGTAAGAGGTCTTCATGATAATTGATGATCTTAATAATGTGAGAATATGATTCTCTTACCTTAGTAAAATAGCCATCAGTTTATTGGATAATAGTTATATGGAAAAGAAGAAACTACTATGATAAATATTTATGCTTTTAAACAGAAGTGGTAAGTAGAGTTAATAATAAATAACTTACTTATTGAAGGTTTTCAAAAATCTAGATGCACCAGAGTCTTACCTATACGTCTTATGTGTTTTTATTCAAAATTTTTAAAAATGAGGAAACAGAGAGGTTAAGTAACCTGTTCTTGATATTTAAGCAGGCTAAGGATATTAAGCCAGTACTAATAAACTTAAGGAGCAAACTCGTCAATATATAGGATACTAGAAAAAATAAGCAGGATATATTTTAAATATCTTTTGGAAGCTTCTCAAAGGATATTACATTGAGCATGATAGGCTGGCATGTTATTTCATGTTTGAGTTTTGTTTAAGTAAAGCATTTGTAAATTGTCCATTTAAATCTATTTATTTTGGAAAGCAAATAAATTTACCCTGTGAAGAGCATCCTTATTTTGAGGGATGGCTTATTGCTGTTACTAAACTTTGTAGATAACATGTTGAAAAGAATACTACAGGCTGGGCACAGTGGTTCATGTCTATAATCCTAGCACTTTGGGAGAATGTGGAGGGTGTATCACTTGAGGTCAGGAGTTCCAAACCAGCCTGGCCAACATGGAGAAACCCCATCTCCGCTAAAGTACAAAAATTATCTGGATGTGGTGGCACATGCCTGTAATCCCAGCCCAGGACGCTGAGCCACGGGAATAGCTTGAACCTGGGAGGCAGAAGTTGCAGTGAGCTCAGATTGCATCACTGCATGCCAGCCTTGGCAACAGAGTGAGACTCTGTCTCAAAAGAAAAGAAAAGAAAAGAATACTACCGAGAGATCAAAGAATGCCCAAAGTTCACCTTTCCCAGCCAGAATTGTGGGTGTGGCCTCCCTAGCCATGCTAGTGGTGGATGAGGTGTTTAACAAAGGAAATGTCAGACCTTCCTTTGGTTGCCAGTTCAGTGTAGTTTTTTGGAATGAGTTTACTGAATTTCTTCTAAAGTGAGCAGTTTCGTATCCAAGAAGTAAAATGGAGCAAGTTGAAAAATTGTCCTTCTGCCTGTGTTTCAGTTTAGATTGTTTCTAGGCGCACTGCTAACTTTCTTTATGACTTTGGGTAGACTCAGTCTTTATTGGTATTTGAACTTTTAATGTCTGTTGTGTGCTCCCCTTAGATACATTTAAAACTTTAAAGCATTTGGGCAGGGGGAATGGGTAAGGATCCAGTTGTATTTAAGACTCTCAGGACCCATCTTAATAATGGTATCTATTCTCATGAGGGAGAAATGAAAGGCAAGGCTTACATCAGTCTAGTCTCCTCACTTAGAAATCACAACATTCCCAAGGTCAGAAACGGTGTGAAGTAAGTCTCTAAACCCATTTTGGAGGGCAGTACATCAGAAATACAGCGGAAATTGCTCTTTAGCTGTATGTGAGTCTCATTTTAATCACCACTGTTTATATTCTTTATGTCCTGCCTTTCTTTTTATGTTGAGTTTGTTTCGCCTTGTAAAAATTAAGAAGAGCATGTTCTTGCTTTTAAATGTGAGAATTGAATTATTAATAATTTTTGGGTAAAAATATCACCTCCCATTTCTTCTACCAAAAGCAGCACATTTTTACAGACTTTGCACCTCACTGAAAATAGTCATTTAAAGTTTTCACTAGTTCAGCATTTAAAGCTTTTTATTTCCTCCTTGATTTATAACACAGCTGTTTCTTGAATAGAAAAAATCCAAGGACTACATGCAATCTAATTGGATTACATTCTTTGTATGACTCCTGAATTTAGTGGAGGCTACTAATCAAATCTTGATGTATTTTCTGTTCATTTTATGAATTTAATTAATCAAGTCAAGATGGTTATAAGTAGAGCAGATTACTCCTACTATATCATATTAGGATGATCTCTTCATGTCCTTTTCTTTCATACTATATGAGAAATTCATTAAGGGTAGCATTGTGCCATCCTCCGTCAAGCCTTATATACTTCTTTGCACTTATGATGTTGTAGCAACCTTAAACTATTAAGACTTGTTTATGAACAGTGAAGCTCCATCATTCCAACAGATTCAGCATGCTAATTCACTCTAGTTCAAATCCACATTCTAGTTGAATCCCCACAGTGTAACTTGACATTTAGAGAAATTGATTCATACCATTTTAGAGCAATATGACATAGGTGACAGAATCAAGGATGAAAGAGATACCTTGTTGGCTAGGTGATGACATTGTAGATGCATTTCACATTTCTTTCTCTTTTTTTATTATAGCTCTTCTCCCTGCTTAGTTTTTACTCCTCCCTCACTCTTTCTTCTTCAAGATTCCTCTAATGTTAACGTCTTTGGCAGTTTGGCCAATGTTGACAACTACTTTTGATTACCTGGTATTTTAAAATACTTTTATTCTAAAATTATTTATTATAAACAAAATCCATGCAAAGCAAATGAATAAATGTGATGGTTAATAGAATATATGTGGAAATAAGTAGCTTCTTATATAAGTGAAAGAACTGGTGTTGAAAATTCCATGTAAAATTAATTAAAATTAAAATTACATTTATAAGATTATTGAGTCTTTTTTTTCTGGAAAGAGTTTTATTTAGTTGCTTGGGGGTTGTTTGGGTTTTAGTGTCAAGAATAGATTCTTACTAAGTATCAGATTCTTTATTAAGCAGTCATCATTTTAGGTCTTATGATGAGGGGAAATCAGATGGGCTTAGGGAAAATTGGCGAAGTATGGAAAAATTACATAATGAAAAATTCCATCTATAAAGATGTATGATTGTTGCTTTTCTTCTCCCTATGTCTAGATAGTTAGAGATGATTGTATTCTTGGATTGTTTTATTTTCAAAATTGAAAGTTTTTTTTTTTTTTTTTTAAATGGGTATCAGGCTGGGCATAGTGGCTCACACCTGGAATCCCAGCACTTTAGGAGGCTGAGATGGGTAGATCACCTGAGGTCAGGCAGGAGTTTGAGACCAGCCTGATTAACACGGTGAAATCCTGTCTCTACTAAAAATCCAAAATTAGCTGGGCGTGATGGTGCATGCTTCTAATCCCAGCTACTTGGGAGGCTGAGGCGGGAGGATCGTTAGAACCCGGACGGCTGAGGTTGCAGTGAGCCGAGGCCATGCCATTGCACTCCAGCTTGGGCAACAAGAGCGAAACTCCATCTCGGGGGGAGGGGGGGAAAGGGTATCAAAGGATGCGGAATGTGATGGGGAATAAAGAAAGCACATACTGTATAGCAGAACATAGTAAACACAAAGAAGTCACAGTGTCATATAAAAAAGAAAATGTATTGCTATAATAACAAATTTAAATGACATTAGATACCAGAATTAGTTTTCGGTTCTTTTTTGTTTTTCCTTTTAAGCTCCAACAGAATGAGTTTGTCAGTTCTTTCCATACCTTGGTATAGATTGCAACCTCTATAAATATGTTAAGTAATGGATTTCTAAGATGATTATTTACAAAAAATGGGGTGTGTGAATGTATAAATATAAAGTAAATATATATATTCTGAAATGTGTATTATATATGCATATATATATTCAACTATTTTTAACAATATGAGCTTGAGTTTCTTTCAAGACTAAAGGCAAAATGTATTTTTTCATTGCTTTAGTTTGTGCAAAACGTCCAATAAAATTGTGGTGATCCATTTGCAAAAGCAAGAAAATGGAACTATATACACATTTTATAATCAATCAATGAGTATTTGTATAGGTACTGGTGATTATTAGCGCTTCTAGACTGTAAAAAATGTTACTATGTTTCTCTGAAAGTGTAGTGTCTATGTAGCCGGTGGGTCAGATACACAAAATGGGTAACCACTGGCATTGTGTTTCAGCCTTCAGATCTAACAAATAATAATAATAAAAAAACCATTTGGATATGATTAAAGAACAAAGAAACAAGGGGATAGAGTACAGCCAATTCAGAAAATAAAGAACAGTTGGTTTACCCTAATTATAGCCATCTTGATTTTTCTTTTTTCTTTTGTATGTATCAACTGGAAGTTTGGTAAAAATTAAATCTTTAGCCCAATTATAGAAATAAATTCATTGCAGATTTCCTAAGGTGACTTTATGCTTTCTTAAACTCAAATCTTAAAATTCAATCGTAGTTTGTATTAGTCACAAGTCTTTCCTTTGGTATAGTAAAACCGTTTTTTTTATTTCTTAAAACTGAATATCTCATATCTACCATCATCTAAATTGAAGATATGTTAGCATAAATGAAAAAATCATATCGATATCAAAGGTTCAACCGAGTAACAGAATTTTTGCACTTGGATTAGGTTGAGTTGTGCAAAAGTGGCTGAACCTAAGAAAATGATATAACGTTTATGTATATTATAATGAATTTTGCAGCTTGTTTATGGGAACAGGTCAAGCATTAAAATGAGGACTATGTTATGATTCGCCCTTTTTCATCACAAAGCTTTTCGTAGATAAGTTACAGAAATAGGTGATTTTTTTTTTTACTTTTTTAAGGAATATGAATTTATTGATTTTATAGAATACCTTATTGTACTCTTCTTATTACTGCTTTCCCCACTTTTTACCATAAGTATCTTTATTCCATATTTATCCCATGCAGGACGTTATGTGTTTACTTTGTAAATGTTTTAGGAAGAATGACACCGGTGATTTTATTGTTAGGTGCATATTACGTGATCTCTTTGTTAACAAACATGAGTTTTTATTATTTGACAGTTATTAAACACAGATACATGAGTAAATATGGAACAGAGAAACACTACTTTCAATAACAAAGGTCTTTTGATACATTGTGTGATTTTATATGTTGCAAATTTGATGACTTTCTCTATGTTAATTTTCCTCTATATTTTTATTGAGTCCTAAAGCACTTGCCTCCACCCACCTCCTAACACACACATGCACACACACACACGTGCACATACACATGCATAGTAGCTGAAGCTTCAAAATGAAAACATATGCAGATGTGCCTATTGATTTCTGCTCATGCTGAGCTAAAGGGAATATAAAGAAATAAGGTTTGTTAAAAACTGGAAAGTTATTTAGTATTTTGTATTTTAATTGCTTCTTTGCTATCTACCACTAGTAGTTTTCTGCCAATTAATGGAATGTTGTAAATTTAAGAAATGTTAGCAAGAGTTACAGGTGATTGATAGTATTATTTTGTAGTATGAAGCATGTTTTAAATCTTGTCAGAATCCCCAGAACTTAACATGGAAATTAGAATAGAGGTGACGTGTGCATCTCTATTCTAAACCATTTTGTCATACTACCACAATTTTTTCCTTCTAAAACAGACTTCATGAAATCTTCAGAATTCTGAATCCATTAATCCATTTGACTTTCCCTTTATTTCTTTTTCTTTCTTTTTTTTTGTTTTTGTTTTTTGTTTTCGAGACATTGTCTCACTCTATTACCCATGCTGGAGTGCAGTGGCATGATCATGGCTTACTGCAACCTCTGCCTTCTGGCTCACGAGATCACATTAGCTACTCGAGTAACTGGGGCTATAGGCATGCCCCACCACGTCCTGCTGATTTTTTGTATTTTTGTAGAGATGAGGTCTTGCCATGTTGCCCAAGCTGGTCTCGAACTCTGGGCTCAAGCCATCCGGCTGCCTCAGCCTCCCAAAGTGTTAGGATTACAGGGATGAGCCACTGAGCCTAGCCTGACTCTCCATTTCTTATAACAGTACCTCTTAATCAGGAGAGCACATTAGAATTGCCCACGAGGCTTCTAAAATATGCACATACCTAGAACCCATCCTCAGAGAATCTGATGTTTAGGTAAGAGTGGCAAGTATGCTTAACAAAAACTGTGCATTGATTCAGATGCCTCTTGATGTCATGTCCCAACCAAACTTTCCTACTCTGTCTCATGTTATTTTCTCTGGTTACCCTCTGTTCTGCTTTAACCATGCCACAAATGATATAATACAAATACTTTTTCATTTTATGCATATATTAATAATACTTTCGTACATGGCGTTTCTACCGCCTGAAACACCTTTTACTTCCCTCTCCATCCTCCCTTTCTCTCCACTCCAGTTCTTTGATCTGTCAAACAATGAGTTTTCTTCTTAGATTCTCCTTTAATGGCAAACATTTCCTTACTTCCCCAGGTAGAAATAATCACTCTGTCTTTTATGTTTACCATTTATATTTGATTATGATTTTTAAGTGTTCATCTCTTCCATTAATCTGTGAGCTCAGTGAAATCATGTAATTTATCTTACTTGTGTTTATGTTAAATGAATACATGAATGACTAATAAATTGACAGCTTTGTTAGGAATTTAAATGTAGAGTGTTTTCATAAACATTGCTTTTAAGGGCAATATTCCATTGAGATTCATGATCAACCACCAAGACATATGTTGATATCTACATAACATTATTTATCTTAACATATATTCTAAAAATTTTATGCATATAGGTATTTATTTCTTTTCTTCATTTTTTTCCCTTGTACCTACAGACGAAATCTCACAAAACTGTCCCTTATCTTCAGTCACATGCTGGCAGAAATTAAAGCAATCTTTCCCAATGGTCAATTCCAGGGAGATAACTTTCGTATCACAAAAGCAGATGCTGCTGAATTCTGGAGAAAGTTTTTCGGAGACAAGTAAGTAAAAATCATTTTTATAGTTGTGGATCTATCTTTCAAGGGTTACTGTGTCCTCTCTTTAGTTGCATATGATATATATTTCACTTGAGTATTTTGTGAATGTATTTCGTTATTATTGATAAGCATTTTGATTGGTCATTTTTCTGTTATAGCCACCAGAGGTATGCCTCAATAATGCAATGGTGTTTAAACCATTAAGTAAATAGTATACAATGTTATTTATTTCATGAGCATTCATTGAGTTTGTTCTGAGAAGCAAAGGCATGTAACAGTCTTTATACATGAGAAGCTGATAACTTCTTATAATTTAATATATACTTAACATACAAAATAAAAGGTAGAAGGGAATAGAGACATTAAAAAATGGTGTAAGTAAATTTCTCTGACAATTTAGAGGGGAATAGTTGCTTCAGGATCACAGCGACCAGGGACTGCTTCCTGGAGGAGGTGATATGTTAAGCTTGGTTAAGATCTGAAATCAAGGTGAGAGAATGCTCTGGCACCCTGATCCAGCCTTTCTTTGTTTTACTGCACAGAGATTATATATGTGTGAACAAGATATGAGGATAACGTTATCACAAATGTGTAGCATGTTGCAAAGTAGCTAAAGTTTTCTTTGGTATGTCCTACAGAGACACAGATTCTGGTGGGCTTGATAAATAATGGAATGGAATGTCTAAAGTCAGCATAATTTATATAAAAGTTGGAAACTTCGTCATAAATTTCATAGTATAATGATCAAGAATGAGCATCTGGAGGCAAGTGGTTTCCTCAATAACCTTTTAAGGATCACCTTTAATGAGAGTCCTCAGACCCAGAATGTCCTAGAGCACAGGCAAAGCCCTGGCTGAGTAGTAGGGAAGAAGTGTGATTGCTTACATAGATTATTGTTCTAATCTTGTATCACAGGTCTGTATTTGTCCTTTAACTGATGAAATTAGACACAAACATTGTTAGTATATGCTTTTTTTTTTTTTAGTACTTTGATGTGGTGAACCGCAATATTGGTTTTCCTTTGTCGTTGCTGTTGTTTTTCTTTACAAAGTGCTATGTTTACTATAGCCACCACCAAGATTGGAATGTACCTACATAGAGTAATGTACATTTCATTAGGCACATAATTTTTTTGGCTTCCAAAATATTAAAGCCTATTTCTCACATTATAATAAAATGTATCCTGAAATATTTTTAGGCACTAAAGGAGAAAATGCCATTTTGCCATTAACATGGAAATTCTGTGTTGTAGCAATCTAGTTATTTAAGACGTTCCTATATTCCTTGAGAAATGAAGAATTTTAGAAAAAAGTTTATCCTTATCTGAATTAGAATAACACAGCTAAGAGTATACTAATTAAATATTTATTAATTGTAAGAAGCAGAATGGTCCTGCCAAATTCAGGGTGTAGGAACTGAGAGGGTTTCCTGTCGTTACAGTTCATGTATTAACATTGTAAGCTTAGCAAACAGTCGGTAACCTTCAAAATAAACTTTCTCTAAAAGTTTTAAGAGAATATATAAGAAAAATTCATTGTGATATTTCTTTTTGAAAACTGAAAATTCTGGTGAGCTATAAAATTGTTTACTTGTCATAAGGTCAATAAAAATGGAAAGATTACTCACACGTTTTTTTAAGAGAGGAGTTTACATTGCTGGCACCTCAAGCCACAGAAAATTATACATTTGAGACATCTTTATTTCCCTTTATTTATAACCACAGACATCAAGGGGCAGAAATTTCTTTTCAACTGCTACATGAGTGAAATTACTACTACATCAAATGAGGGATTCTTGAAACAGTGATTACATACTTTCCCCACCTCCCAAGTCTTTTCACCTTTGTCTCCTATTTTTACTGAATTAAGAAAGCTGCTTAATTTTTCTTTTTTTGTGGATGAGTGCCAAATTTCATGCTCCTTTTGGAACTTATATGTATTACCATAGTCATCCAAATTAATGATTCTTTTATTAGATAATTGGAGAAAGCATCTTTTTATTCTTCCTAGGTTTTCATCTTGTGGTTCCATAATATTTTATTGAATGAATGAACATATGCATCAATGTATACTTTCAAAAGGTTGAATTCTTTCTTTTTTTCTTTCCATTATCCTCTAATACTGTTTGTATTTTCCCAAAACTTAGTTATTCTGTGGGAGTATGCCTGTCATTTATCTCACTGTTCATTGAGGCCATGTGAGAATGCTTTCATTTAGCCTAACCAGTGCCTTTAAACTTGAAAACAGCATTGTTTCTTAAAACAAAACCATTAATCCATTCATGAGGGCAAAGCCCTCATAATCTAACCACCTCTTAAATATTCCACTTCTTAATACAGTCACAATGACAATTAATTTTGACATGAGTTTTGGAAGGGGCATTCAAACTACAGCACTGTGTTTTGTTTTGTTTTGTTTTGTTTTTGAAGACGTGGTAGTGCTACCCTCTCTGCTCTGGGCCCAAACCCAGCAGCGAAGAGGCACTGCCTGCCTTGTGGCCCAAGAGGACAATAACACAACATGTATCATGGCAAACTTGTTGGGATATTCTGTTTAAGGTCAATTTGTATGAAAACGAATATACTATTTTAACAGTGCAATCATGCTTTTGCTTTCATACTTTGTTGACCAGGAGATAGAAATCTGTAGGAAAACAAAAGTGACGTTATTGACTAAATGTGTCTAAGTATGTTCAGCAAAATGAGACAATACTAAACTGAATCCTCACACTCTGGAATAATAGCTTATAATCTAGAAACTTTTTAAGCATGAAGCTCAAAAAGTATATTACCAGCTGCTAAAAAAAGAAGAACATTAATGTGATTAGACTCTGGGTGGCAGTTATTTTGCTCAGCAAGTCAGGTCGCAGCTCATGAGTTACTTATTTAAGTACTTTTTGACATTTAGAAAAGTGATGGATTAAAGTGGTGACTTCTAAGATTTTAGTGTACCAATCACCTGAGCAGTGTACACTGTACCTAATATGCAGTCTTTTATCCCTTACCCTTCTCTTACTGGTCCCCACCATGACCCCAAAGTCCATTGTGTCATTCTTATGCCTTTGTGTGGTCATAGCTTGGCTCCCACTTTTAAGTGAGAACGTTTGATATTTGGTTTTCCATATCTGAGTTACTTCACTTAGAATAATGTTCTGTAGCTCCATCCAAGTTGCTACAAAAGGCATTATTTCATTCCTTTTTCTGGCTGGGTAATATAGTTCATGGTGTGTATATACCATATTTTCTTTATCCACTTGTTGGTCGTTGTGCACTTAGGTTGGTCCAGTATCATTGCAATTGCAAATGTACTGCTATAAACAAGCATGTGCATGTGTCTTTTTCATATAATGACTTCTTTTCCTTTGAGCAGATAACAGGCAGTGGGCTGCTGGATTGAATGGAACTCTACTTTTAGTTCTTTAAGGCATCTCCATACTGTTCTTCACAGTGGTTGTACTAATTTACACTCCCACCAACAATGTAAAAGTATTCCCTTTTCACAACATCCACATCAACATCTATTGTTTTTTAAGATGTTTAACAACATCTGTTTTTTAAAATTATGGTCATACTTACAGGAGTAAGGTGGTATGTCTTTGTGGTTTTCATTTGCATTTCCCCAGTGATTACTGAAGTTGAGCATTTTTTCATATGTTTGTTGGCTGCTTGTATATCATCTTTTGAGAAATATCTATTCATGTACTTTGCCCACTTTTTGATGGGATTGTTTGTTTACTTCTTGCTGATTTGTTTGAGGTCCTTGTAGGTTCTAGATACTAGTCCGTTGTCAGATGCATAGTCTGTGAATATGTTCCCTCAACTCTGAGTTGTCTGTTTACTCTGCTGATTGTTTCTTTTGCTGTGCAGAAGCTTTTTAGTTTAATTAGGCCCCATTTATTTATTTTTGTTTTTATTGTATTTGCTTTTGGCTTCTTAGCCATGAATTCTCTGCCTAAGCTAATGTCCAGAAGAGTTTATTTGATATTATCTTGGAGGATTTTTATGGTTTCAGGTCTTAGATTTCGGTTTTTGATCCATCTTGAGTGATTTTTTAGTAAGGTGAGAGATGGGGATCCAGTTTCATTCTTCTACATGTGGCTTGCCAGTTTTTCCAGCACAGTTTATTGAATAGGGTATCCTTTTCCAAATTTATGTTTTTGTATGCTTTGTCAAAGATCAGTTGGCTGTAAGTATTTGGCTTTACTTGTGGGTTCTCTGTTCTGTTCCATTGGCCTATGTGGCTGTCATTATACCAGTACCATGCTGCTTTGGTAACTGTAGCCTTGTGTTGTAATTTGAGGTCAGGTAGTGTGATGCCTCCAGATTTGTTCTTTTTGCTTAGTATTGCTTTGGTGATGGTCTCTTTTTTGCTTCCATGTCAATCTTAGGATTGCTTTTCCTAGTTCTGTGAAGAGTATTGATGGTGTTTTGATAGGAATTGCATTGATTCTGTAGATTGATTTGAGTGGTGTGGTCATTTCATTCTTCCCACCTATGAGCAGGAGATGTTTCCATTGTTGTGCCATCTGTAATTTCTGTGTTTCAATGTTCTGTAGTTTTCCTTTTATAGATCTTTCACCCCCTTGGTTAAGTATATTTCTAAGTGTCGTATTTTTTTTTTTCAGCTGTGGTAAAGGGGATTGAGTTCTTGGTTTGATTCTCAGCTTGATTTTGTTGGTGTATAGCAGTGCTACTGATTTGTGTACATTGATTTTGTGTCCTGAGACTTTACTGAATTCATTGATAAGATTAGGAGCTTTTTGGATGAGTCTTTAGGCTTTTCTGTGTATAGGGTCATATAATCAGTGAACAATGACAGTTTGACTTCCTCTTTTCCAATTTGGATGTCGCTTATTTCTTTCTTTTATCTGCTTGCTCTGGCTGTAACTTCTAGTACTGTGTTGAGTAGAAGTGGTGAAAGTGGGCATCTTTGTCTGGTTCCAATTCTCAGGGGGAATGCTTTCAACTTTTGCAATTCAGTATGATGTTGCCTATAGGTTTACCCTATATGGCAAATTTATTACTTTGAGGTAAATCTCTTCTATGCCTATTCGGTTGATATAAAGGGATGCTGGATGTTATAAAATGCTTTTTCTGGGTCTATTGAGATGATCATATTTTTTAAAAAAAAATCTCTGTATGTGATATGTCACATGTATTAACTTGCGTGTGTTAAACTGTCCTTGTGTCTCTAGGAAGAAACCCACTTAATTGTGATTTATTACTTTTTGTTGTGCAGTTCGATTAGTTAGCTAGCATTTTTTTGAGGATTTTTGCATCTATGTTCATCAGATATTGGTCTGTAGGTTGTTGTTATTATGTCTTTTCCTGGTTTTGATATTAGGATGATAGTGGCTTCATAGAATGATTTAGGGAAGATTCCCTCTTTCTCT
The DNA here is from genome assembly GCF_009761245.1 of Sapajus apella. NCBI lineage: Eukaryota > Metazoa > Chordata > Mammalia > Primates > Cebidae > Sapajus > Sapajus apella. Next base: position 14,992,038 of record NW_022436980.1, read on the forward strand.
GTCTGTTGGAATAGTTTCAGTAGGATTAATATCAATTTGTCTTTGAATGTCTGGTAGAATTCAGCTGCGAATCTGTCTTGTCCTGGACTCTTTTTGTTTGCATTTTTTAAATTACTGATTCAATCTCACTGCTTGTTACTGTTACTGGGTGGCAGTAAACCTTACCCAGCTCTCATGCAGTTGGGGAGGCTAATATCACTCCCACAGCGCTATGGTAACAATGCTTGATTTAGATCCAGGCAGCCTGTACACAGAGCTCAGATCTACCCCAGGCCATAAGCTTTCAAGCCGTGCCCCTCTTTGTCTGCCCACAAGGCCAGGCACCCAGCTCCTACACTCCTGTCTGTAGCATACTTCCCGCTTGCTGCAGCAAATTTCCCATTCTGTTCAAGGGAATTTGTTCTACTTAAGATTATATTATAAAATTCAGTTGGGAGCTTCTTTCACCCTGTGTTGTTCCCTGAGCTCACTGGCTGACTTCCAGAGGGTCCCTCTGAAATATAGTAAGGAATAGCTTCCCTTAGTTCATGCTGGAGACTGGGAATACCTACATGGTTCTTCTTCCTTGGAAGGGTAAAGGTTTTCTCCAGTGGCCTGGATTTTTAGATTCCCTGGAGGGGATGTGTACTTGGAGGCAGGCTCTCCCACTCACAATCTGAGGACTTACAGTTTTTCACCTTTCTCACATGGTAGCCTGCCAGTTTTTTCAAAGGGTCTATGGAATCTGTTTTCCTAAGTTCCTGTGTTGCTTCTTTGAAAAAAAAAATAATATGAATCTCTGCACATTATTCTGTCCTTCCAAGTGGGAGATGCATGCTAACACTGCCTCCATCCCATCTGCCATCTTGAAAAACAAAAGTAAAAACGAACATTGAGAAGACATAGACATATATTTCCAAACAAATTATAATTAAATTAGAAAGATAGAGCCTAACTCTTGAGTCCTCTTATGTATCCTCTCATCCCCATACTTCATTTAGTTTAAGTTATCTTCAGATTTAAATTCGTACTCTGCATTACGCCAACAACCTTCTGATAGGTCTTCTTATCTCCAATAACAACCTATCCAATTGTTCTTAGGAGACCAGTGAGGTCTCTAAAAAGCAGAGGTAATCATTCCAGTCTTCGCTTGAAGTGTTTGCATGAATATTAATTCTAGGTTAAAATCTAAAATCGCATTAACATCACAAGCTTTAGAAATTGTTTTTTTTTTTTTTTTGGCTTCAGTTTTGTTCCTGCTTATGATTTGTGTATGCTTTACTCAACTGCAAAGAAACAAATGACTCAACATTACTCACATTTCGTAAAGTACATCTCACTTTTTACTCCTCATTGTCTTTGTTTTTTTATGTTGCATTCACCCATGCTTTACTCAGTGTTGCCACTTTGGAAGCTTTACTTTGGTACCCTAATGGATATCCCTGCCCTGTGCTGCCAGGTACCTAAGCTCACATCTGTTGTAATAGATTACAGTGAAATGCTGACATGTTCCCCCATTTCTCAACTGAGAGGTTTCCAAGAAGCTAGCAAGTTTCTTTAGGGGCAGAGACTGCGTCTTACTTATTTTTGTGTTTTTGAGCCTGACACATTTCCTAGAATGTTTAGGCACTAATAATTGTTAACACATTACATGAATAATTGCATGGATGAATGATGTCTGTCTTCTCAATTTGCATTGACTTCATTATATACAAATTGACCTCTTTTTAAATAATCAATTCCTACATTTCTGTTTCTTAGATGCCTCTCTTCCCCCTTTCTTTTCGTCTGTCCCAGAATTTTGATACCTTTCTTTAAGTTCAGTTCAGAAGTCCACTTTTCTGATTTTTTTCTCATTCATACATACCCTTCTATGTGATCTATGTTAATTACTCTATGCTTTGGTTGCTGTTGTATTTTAGACACATTTATATTGTAGAATGTGCTTACTACGTGGGTCTTTCTTGCTTGATTGCAAGACTCTTCGACGATTTTCTATGCAAAAGTTAATGAAGACACACATTTATTAGAATTATTGTATGTCAGACTTTGTGTTGAGTGCTTTCACATATGCTAGCTTCATTTTCAATAGAATCTCTAAGCTGTTCTCTAAACGGCTGTTGAATGAGTCCTTTAGGTACTGTATACATTGTAGACATTCAGGAGTTGTTGGTTGAATGTGTGAGTATAGGATGCAACTTTCCTACCATTTAAGCTCTCTCTTCCTTTACTTCTGTTCTGTTCTTGAGTCAAGTTGGCTTATTTGGCTCTTTCCTGACACATCAGCAGTTATAGGTTTCTATGTCTTTGCTCTTACTGCTCCTTTTACTTGAAGATTTTTACAATCTCTGGCATAAAAAATTCTTACTAATGCCTCAAAAATAATCTTGCTCATGATTTTTCCCATTAGTGTTATTACTAGATCTCTTCTTAAACTTCCCTAAGCTCTGGCTTATCTTCTGCATTTACTGTTTTCATGGTTTTATTACAATTATTTGTCTAGTTGTCATACTTCCCCCTAGACTCTATGCTCCATTAAATCAGGCTTATTTATTCATCTTTGTATTTCTAAAGTGGCTCAGCACGGTGTTTTATATATAGGCTTTCAGCAACCATTGCACGTTTAGTTCAGATGAGTTGAGAAGTAGAGGAATGTGCATGAGCATGTGTATGTGTGAGATGAAGCCTGCTTGCTTGATTGATTGGGAGACAATATACTTAGGGTTAGGCATGCAGGGTCTGGAGCCAGATTATCTGTCCATGGACAGGTCCTGACTGCAAAATTTACTCGCTCTGTGACTTTGAGGAATCTGCTTGTTTTTTCTGTGCATCTTTTTCTTCATTTATAAAATGTGGATGACACTAGTAGTACCTGCATCTGTGGTTGTTATGAAGGCTTAAAATAGCAAAACCTTACCTGTAAAGCACATAAAACTCTGTCTAGCGCATAATAAACATTCTATGTTGTGGAGTAATTAACCGATTTAAACATTTAATATTGCTCCAAATACTACCAGTATATTTGTTCATTATTAATTCTCTAAATAATCAAATTTACATTTGACTTTGTATGATGGAGGTTTCATACTCCCTAGTGGTCCTAAAGCAAAAAAAAAAAAATATATATATATATATATATATATATATGAAAAATTTTAAAACTTACTTTATGTGTATCCCAAGATAAAAGTAGGACTAAATATATGAAACTGTTTTAGTTACCATAGGGGGAAAATTATCTATTTATAGCTCAATGTATTGCCTCAGTGATTGATTTCCTGCAAAAGCGATAAGGACCTTCTTTAGTCTCCTGTATTTCCCTTTAATTTTTAATAAGAAACAAAGGAAAATACTTTCTTTACCTTTCCATTGAGTCAGATATATATTCTTTTAGCATATTAACTAGATCAGTTTTCCCTCTAGGTAAAGAAAAAAAAACTTAATTATATTTAATTAAAAGAGGGGGTACACAGTAGAAATTAAGAGTTTTTACAATGAAAATTTCTAGCAAGTACTCTGGAAAGAAAAAAGAACTAAAGTAGGATTCAAAGTACTACTAGCTAATATTTCTCCTAGTTAACTACTTCCCTTTGTTGCCCATTTAAAAAAATTCAGTTATCTTTCTGTCAGTAAGCAAAATTAAAACTTACCCATTTATTGGAGGCCTATTTTGTTCATCATTGTAACAAGATACAAAATCAGCTAAGGCGCCAATTATAATTTTCTACCATAAGAAGTATTCAGTTTGGGGAAGACAAGGTATAAAAAGAAGATAAATACTTAAAATCAGTTCTGTACCATTAGAAAATTACATAATGTCACAAATGGTAAGTTAATTTACTAGTATAGGCATACCTCAGAGATATGTGGGTTAGTTTGAGACTACCGCAACAAAGTATGTATCACAATGAAGTGCATATTGCAATAAAGCAAGTCACATAGATTATTTTTGGCTTCCTAGTGAATATAGAAGTTTTATTTACACTATATTGTAGGCTGTTAGGGGTGCAATAGCATTATGTCTAAAAAATGTGTGTACGGTAACTAAAAACTAAATTGCTAAAAAATGCTAACAATCAGATGAGCCTTCAGTGAGATGTAATCTTTCAGCTGCTTGAGAGTTTTGCCTTGATGTTCATGGCTACCGACTGATCACAGTGGTAGTTGCTGAAAGTTAAGGCAGCTGTGGTGATTTCTTAAAATTAGGCAGCAGTGAAGTTTGCTACATCAATTGATTCTTCCTTTCATGAAATATTTATCTGTAACATGCGATGCTGTTTGATAGTATTTTACTCACAGTAGAGCTTCATTCAAAATTGGAGCCAGTCCTCTCAACCCCTGCTAAAGCTTTATCAACTAAGTGTATGTAATATGCTAAATCCTTTATTGTAATATCAACAATGTTCAAAGCATCTTCACCAGGAGTAAATTACACCTTAAGAAAGCACTTTTTTTCTCTTCTATAAGAAGCAACTTTTCGTCTCTTAAAATATTATGAATTTGTTGTCAATTTAGCCACATCTTTAGTCTCTACTTCTAATTCTAATTCTCTAGTAATTTCTACATTTACAGTTACTTCTTCCACTGAAGTGTGGAAGTCCTCAAAGTCATCCATGGGGCCTGAAATTCACTGTTTCCAAACTGCTGTTAATGTTGATATTTTGACCTCCTCCCTTGAATCATAAATGTTCTTAATGGCATTAGAATGGTGAATCCTTTCCACAAGGTTTTCAATTTTCTTTGTGATTTGTTAGAGGAGTCACAATATATGACAGCTATAGTGTTAGGATATGTTTTTGTTATTTGTTTATTTTGTTTTTGTTTTGTTTTGCTTTGTTTTTGGACGGAGTCTTGCACTGTCACCAGGCTGGAGTGCAGTGGCATGATCTCAGCTCACTGCAACCTCCACCACCTGGGTTCAGGAAATTCTCCTGCCTCAGCCTCACGAGTAGCTGGAACTGCAGGCATGCACCACCAGGCCCAGCTAATTTTTGTATTTTTAGTAGAGATGGGGTTTCACCACGTTGGCCAGGGTTGTCTCGATCTCTTGGCCTCATGATCCACCTGCTTCAGCCTCCCAAAGTGCTGGGATTATAGGTGTGAGCCACCTCACCTGGCCAGAAAATATATTTCTTAAATAATAGACTTGAAAGTTAAACTGGCTCCTTGATTCAGTGGCCTACCCCAGCAGGCTTGGCAGTGCCTCCTCCTGCTGTCTGGCCTCTCCCTGCTCCCAGCTCCTGCTCTGGGAGGGAGCAAAATTGTGGCCGAACCCAGGCCCTGTTGTTGCCTAGCTGAGTGTGCACACACTTGGGGTGGTGCTCACATGCCAACCCCTGCCATCTCACTGTTTTCCAGACTTTGGGTGCCAGCAAGCACTGGAGTTTGGGCTGAGGGCAGCTCTGTGGGGGCCTGCAGGTGACCCTCCACAGAAACAGCCTGGGCACTTGTGGATGACATGATTGGTGGCAGCAGGAGGCAGACAGGCTCATGGCTGGAAAGGGGTGGGTCCCCAGTGAAGCCCCACCTTCAAGCCAGGAACAACCTACTACCTGGGGGCCAGGCTGCCAGTTCCTGGTGGAGTTCACAGTGGGACTGAAAACTTATGTTGCTTCTTCTGGCCCTGCCCATGGACCAATCAGCATGTATTTCCTCCCTTCTGAGCCCTTAAAAAACCCCAGACCTAGCCAGACTCACACAGACATCAGACTACCAGCTGCAGGAAGGAGCTACCCAATTTGAGTCTCTTTGACTCATTGAGATGATCTGCCTGCAGAAATGAGGTACACACTCTGGGTCTCCTGAGTGCTATTCTTCTGCTCAGTATAGCTCCTTTCTGCCTTCTCACCCTCCAGTTGTTTGTGTACCTCATTCTTCCTGGACATGGGACAATAACTTGGGGCAAGCCAAATGACAGGACTGAAAGAACAGTAACACAAACAGGACTAAAACGTGCCCACCCCTCCCCACATTGTGGGCAATGAAAAGGAGAGAAAAGCTGTGATCCATCAGGGAGCTCACAACTATGGGCTCCCCAAGCCAGAGCTGTGACACCCCATTTGGGGCTCTGCAGTTTCTGGAGTCTCCAAGCTTCTGGGTGCCACCACATTTCCATCTTCGAGACATAGGTGCCCACAGTGGAAGCTACTTGCTGTACATCAGATCCAGCCACTGGCTTGCCCAGAGCTGGAGCCTGTGCTGGTGCCTGGAGTGGCCCACCCTGCTACAGCAGCCAGTGTGCTTGGCTGTGCACAGTGGTTGGACTCTGTACTCACTTGCTCATGCACCACCTGCTGCTCCACGTCTGACTCACTCTTGGCAGATGTGGGATCTGTGCTGGTAGTTCAAGGTGAGTGCAGCCTGCCAGGTTGAGTTGGTGGAATGAGCCCAGCAGGCCTGAGAAAAACTCTAGTGAAGGTGCCACCGATCACAGAGGTTTCTGGCTGGAAAAGCAACACACAAACAATAAGTGATGGTATTGCTTATCTACACTATAGACAAAGTGTTATGAACTTTTTGACAAACAAAAATTGTTTATCATATATACCCAGCGTCTATGTCTTTATCAGTATCAGGAATGTTCATGTATGAAGAAGAGTCATTTGATCTAACTATGAGTATCCTTGGTAACTATGGTTACCATCCTATCAAAGATGACTTGGTGCGTGGTGACTATGTGACTGGAGTAGTTTTGATATGCTGTTTCTGTGGGTTGCTGGAAAAGAATTGCTTTTCCTTTACTGATAGAACAGCAAGAGTAATAATGGCCTGATAAGAATCAATCTTCATATTCTTAAAAAATGGAGTCATTATAAAAGAAGATTGGATTTAAGGAATAACTGTATACAAAATCTCAACATACTTAGGAATCACAGTACTAATATTTTCTGTCCATAATAAAATAAAAACATATCGAATATATTACAAATATCCTATTATTTTCTGAACGAAGCTTGCCCTCTATATAAAGATACTGATATTGAACAGATATTAGTTGATCAAGGTGAATTTTCTGAAAAAATTTACATAAAATTGAAAATAGAGTTGGACTACTATATATAGAACATACTTTCTTTTTGTTTAAAATGAGGATGACAGTATACATGTCTGAGCTGCAATGGATTTGAAACAACTACCACCACTATCACCACAGCACAAAACAAACTAGCAATAAACAAACATGTTGATTTCCTTGTTTGTATTATGGTAGTTACTTTGTTTATTCCCACATACCTGTTTTTTAGTCTTAGACTTTTTAGTGTGATATTTTAAAAAATTTAAATATATAAATTAAGTTTAAGATATATGGGGAAAAGTACACAAATTTACATGTAGATTGAGAAATTTTTATGAAGTAAACGTATCCATGTACATACTACCCAGATAAGGTAGTAGTAATTTACTACCTGCATCTTGGAAGATAGCCTCTCTCAGCCCATCAGAAAGTCCCACTTAATCACCGCCTGCCTTCATAGCATTGTAAAATCATACATAGTTCAAATCATACAAATTATACTCTTTTGGAAAAACTGGCTTCTTCCTCTCTTTTATAGAAATTCAGCTCTGCACTTGCATGTAGCAGTACTTTTGTCGTTCTCCCTGCTTCATTGTATGGCTGTACCACAGTTTACCTATTCATTCGATTATTTATTTATAAATTACCCAGTCTCAGGTATTTCTTTATAGTACTGCTAGAACAACCTAACACAGAAACTGGTTGTATAACATCAATTATAATTTATAGAGAAAAGAGGTGTATTGGGCTCATGGTTATGCAGGCTGTACAGGCATGGTGCTGGCATCTGCTTGGCTTACAGGCAGGCCTCTGGGAGTTTTGCTCATGGCAGAGGGTGAATCAGAGCCTGCATGTCACATGTGGCGAGAACAGGAGCAAGAGAAAGCAAGAGGAGGTACCATGCACTTTAAACAACCAGATCTTGTAAGAACTCATTCACTATCATGAGGACAGCACCCAGGAGATGGTACTAAACCATTCATGAGAAATAGCCCCCATGATCCAATCACCTCCCACCGGGCTCCACCTCCAAAATTGAGGATTACATTTCAACATGAGGTTTGGGGGGAACAAATATCCAACTATATGATCCAGTGTTTATATATGGGTACATTTGTTTTCAAAATTTTAGTTTTGTTCCATCTATTTGTTGATCCTTTTACCAATGGTACATTGTCTTAATTAAGATAAAGAGTATATACTTGTTAATATTCTTAGTGAAGATTTCCTTTGTTCTTGGCTCTTGCATTTCCCCATAAAGTTCAGAACTAGTTTTCATATCTACTACATAAAAACACCTCCTGGGATTGTTTATTTGTTAAACTTTTAGACCTATTTGGGAAGAACTGACATCTTTATAATATGAATCTACCATTAAAGTGTTATATAACTTTATTTATGTTTTTTTATATCTGTGTGTCTGTGTGTGTGTATGTGTGTGTATGTGTTTATATTGTTGCCTTGCTCATTAATTGTTAGCTTTATTTCTATTTATTTGGGATTTTTAGATAGCATTATAAAAATCAAATGTTTAAAGTTTCATTTTCTAATTATAGATACCCAATATAAGAAATACAACTGATTTTATATCAATCTTGTGTTCAGCAACTATGTTCAATTTTTTTATTTCCTATAGTTTAATCTGTAAAGTTTTTTGTTTTCTACATAGAAGGCTGTGTTATAAGCAGGCACTTCTTTGTGTTTTTCATTGAGTCTTCTGTGATTATATGTATTTTAAAGTTTTAGTATTTTTTAGAGCATATTAGGCATATAAAAAGAGTTAAAAACCATGAACAAATTCAGAAAATATATTTTTAAAATCACTTATAATCCCCTCCACAATCCAGTTAAATTTGTGATACCTCCAGACATTATAGTTTAACGTTGGATCATAAAGGACAAAATTTTAAAAATACTATTTATGTTTAGTAATGTTCCATGGACACTTTTCCATGACAATACATTTTTTTTTTTTTGCACAAAATTGTTACTAGTGAACATATTTTTTTTTTTCCTTTTATAAACAACACTGCATTTAAAAGACCTGTGGATCAGCCTTTGCCTATATTTTTTGGACATAATTTTCTTAGGTGAAATCCCTAGAAGTAGACATTGTTAATCATAATGTATAGGCTTTTGAAATTTGTTTCCAAATTGCCTTCTAGAAGTGTTATGTAAATTCTCATCCATACCGGGAGTATACAGAAGTTCCTGTTTGCAAACACCCTGGCCTCTATTGACATTCACACTTTGTTGTATGGAAATTTTTTTTTTCCTGTCAGTTGAAATTAAAACCCTTCAGCCTTTTATGAACTAGTGGTTTCATGAAAATGTTTTACCTTTTTTTAAAAAAAAAAAAATCAATTTCCTCACACTTTCTGTTTCCATTCCTCTTTTTTCTTAAAATCGCAGGGTTTTCAAATTAGAATACCTAATACACTTCTCTGCATTTATACAGGAGAAAACAAGCCTGGAAGATTAAGTGATTTGTCAGTTACTGACCAGCTGACACCTTTCCAGATTCATTTCTCTGCATCTCATTAATCCCATTTTCTTTGAAAGGATACTATTTTTCAAGATTGTTAAAGAGGATTACTATTGCTTTTTGGTAGACAGACTAGAACTCATTATCTAATAACAGTAATATAGTCTTATCTCTTATGACATTATATGAACACAACTATCACTTGAGCAAAGCGTCATCAATAGATTTCTGTATGGTAGATAAGTGGTAGTAAACCATCAATAAATAGCAGTTCTTATTTGAAATAAAAAGATCCTGAAATTATATTATTATTGCAGGTGCATGGCTACCCATTGGTCTTGTAGTCTATTCTTTGTAGATTGACAGTTGATTATACTTGTTCATTTTATTTTAAAAGCATTTGAGCTTGCAGCTTAAGTGGTTTATAATTGTAAGGGACAGACAGAACATATTCAAATATTTTTGGATTAGTCAAAGGGTTGGAGTTTAGTTGGTCCTTTTATACCTCTCCGTCTCTCTGTCTCTTTCTGTCTTCGCTTTTCTTTTTCCCAGGTCTCTGCCAGCATACTGAAATTTCTACATTTGTAAAACAGTTTGCTATTAATATTTTCTCTCACTTGCTTCATCTCTAAAGGAAGAGGTAGTAGAAACCACCACTGTCATTGCTGAAGTTTAAATAAAGGTGTGAAAATTCATGCTCGCTGGGTTCCCTTCTTCCCATACACCTCAGAAAAGAATGTGGTAGCCACTTAGTCCTAAGAAGGTTTAGAGCCTTACTGCAACAGTTCAGAACAATCTAATCTGTTTGTTTGTTTTTAAAGACCTTGTTGCACTTCATTTCTATTCTTCATTCATGAAATCCCTTTCCCCTTACCTCTGCTCCCCAACCCCACCTCTTACACATAATGGGTGTTTTGCTGAGGTAATCAAAGAACGGGTATCTGTTGTACAAATGTTTGTATATGAAAAGTTAACTAAATAATGCCCTGGCTTCCTAATCCCTGTTACTACTACTCATCAAAATTCCAGTGAATGATTGTTTGGATTCGAGGTTTATCACAAGTAATCTGACAGAGATTCATTTACACAAGTACTGTGGAAATGTAGCTTGTCCTTTTGTAAATTGTTGTTACGAAGGGCTACATTAAACTAAAATGTTTTAAGTTCATACATCTTGTATAATTTGCTCTGGGAAATCACTGAGTACTCTAAAGACCTATGAATTGAATTCACCGTAAATGCTAGATTAGAATAATTTTTATAGTAACAGATATGGAAGGTGTCTATGTGGCCTTTTAAAAAAAAACTTTTTATAAATTTTACACAAATACTGACAGTTTGTCCACTTTATGTTGTGTACTTTATATACAAAATGAAATGCTTTAACTTCTTCATACAAAAAATAAAATCTATACTGTTCTTAAGTCAGTGGTTCTCTGATCATATTTTTTTTACTCTGAGTATCTTGATCAATGTCCCTTTTGTGTGTTGAGTATTTGAAACTAATTTGGAAAAGAAAAACTTACTCTTAGACATTAGTTTTATGGTAATTATAATGAAGCTATACATAATTGCATATTTATACTTCATTGTAAACTAATAGCTTCCTAATATTCTTAAAAGTGTTCCTTGTTCTTTTAAAACACCAGCATTTTGTTAACCTTAATCAGAGCCTGACGTGTGTTTCTTCTAAATGGCATCTGATGTGGTATCTCTCCTCAGTTCTCTGTGGTTTCCTGTTTTTTTCATACATAGCGAAAAACTTTTTGAGGTATTAAGCCTCATATTTTTCTTCTTTTAATGGTACCTCAAACCTAAACTCTCTTGTAAATACAGCATAGTGTTGTCAACCTGTCTCACCATTGATTTATGCCACTTTCCACAGAGGAATTCTCTGGAATTCCTCCAGCTCTTGTTGTATATCCATCACCCAACTAGCATGTCCTTATATACCCTACTCTAGATTCTTCAGTGTTACAGGTTTTACTTCTATCCCTAAAGTGTGTTTTTCAAAGAAAGAGATGGTATCTTTATTTCTATAGCTGTATTTCCCCAACAATGCCTTGTTTTAGCAATTAGTAGATATGGTAGTAGGCTGTCAATTTTATAGCTGTCAATTCCCAGGCCCCACCCCAGTGCTACTGAAGCATAATATCGTGTGTTGAAGATCAGGCTATGTTAAAAAGCCCTTCAGATAATTTGGATGCATGCTGAAGTTTGACAACCACTGCTCTAGAAAATTATTGAATGAATATCAAAGGTGTATCTTTATGGTGATATCTTATTGAGAGGATTGATACAGAATGGGGCCAGGTAGAATTTAGTTTATTCTACTTGAGACTTATATTTCGGAGATACTGGTAGAGAGAAACCTAAGATTTAAATATTTGCTATCTTATAAGAGGATGCTATCTTGCAAGAGGGATGGCTTTTATGCTATTCTGTTGTGAAAATTGTAGTTTAAATTTTTAAAACTGAATGATTTCTTTTTTATGCCAAATAGGAAATAGGCATTATTCTGAAGTGGGATGGTTAACTAAGAAATGCATCCTGGTGTCACTAATTTTCATGGTGGGAAAGAGGGTAGGTGAGTTGGAAACTGATCAGATAGGGGATAGGTTGAGACACATTTTCCTAGATACCATTCTGTGCTCTTCTAAGTTTTTTGAATCATGTAACTGCATTACATGTTAAAATTTTGTTGAATGATATTTAGTCAAAATGAATGAATAAATGTTGAATAAACTCCCATGATACAACCATTGTGGTTGGTTTAAAAAATTGTTTTTCTTTTGTATTAATATAAAAAATTAGATAACATATGCTTTTCATCTCTGCAGAAAACATCAGAATTGTGGCAGAAATGTCTTCTTGATGGCTTTCTACCTTAACCTCTTGAAATGGTCGATACATATTACTCATGTGTGCAGTGAACAATGGATTTCTATTATATGGATCCATCATCTTACAATTGTTTTAAGAAAATAGAAAATGAGAATTAAATCTTGATTCATTATTAAATAACCTTGTATACACACATGAAGAGGTCATGACACATAAGACTTTGACCTAATACATTTTATTTTCAAATATCTTTCTATAGCTATCTTGATAGCCAAGGACTATTCAAAAGAAAATTAATTTAAAAGTTTGTCATAGTCTTAGCAAATGCAAATTAATTGAGTTAAACAGAACCCACTACATTTGTTCTGAAATAGGAACAGTATTCTCAAATATTTGTCTGTTAGTACAAATACAATTATATTAAATCTATTATTGAATTGTGCTGCTTCAAAGGGAGGTATTTCTTAAATGACACCTTGATTCAATTATTTTCCTTTTTTTCCACCTTGCACAGAACTATTGTACCATGGAAAGTATTCAGACAGTGCCTTCATGAAGTCCACCAAATTAGCTCTGGCTTGGAAGCAATGGCTCTAAAATCAACAATTGATTTAACTTGCAATGATTACATTTCAGTTTTCGAATTTGATATTTTTACCAGGCTGTTTCAGGTAAGTTTGTACTTGCTTAGTCTATCCATTCCGTTCATTTGTTTCCCTCCCTCCCTCTCTCTCCCTGTTTTTTCTCTCTGACTCTCTCTTTCTGTATCTCTCTCTCACACACATATATAAACAAACATATGGAAAATAGCGTCATTACTATTAGCCTGTAGTTTTATTGGTATGTTTGGTCATTGCTGTAAGTTTACAGTGAGCCATTGGCTTAAGTTTGGAGTATCAGATGCTGTAAGCCTGGTGGTTGCTTGTCAGCTTTGAGAGGATCCATCCAAATGAGTGTTATTTTAAACTCTTAGTTTCTCACTTTGTTTTGTTGATCTTTTAGCACAATGACTGATAGAATGCAACAGCTGCAGGTTGGCATTTGCCAGATAGATCTAAAATCTTTCCCTGTGTTTATTAGATGAAAAGGGAAATAGTAAACTTTGAAATATCAGATTGTTCTGTAGAGGACAGAACTGTATGCTATACCTATTTTATAAATTGCTTTGCTCATTCAACCATGTGTAATGAACATTTTTCAATGTCAATAACTATTCTTCATCAGTTCCTATGTCATATTCATTCAAACTAGTATGTCAGTATTAATGAAATTGTCTTTTGAAAAATTTATATTTTTTCCCGCATTTTCTCTAAACAACTTTAAGATGAACATTTTTGTTCTGTTTATTGTTTTTTCTTTTAAATTAATCTTCCATACGTGTTTTCACATAGCAAATCAGAAGAAGGTAGTATTATATGGATGCTATCATTTTCTTCTTTGCATGTCTTAATGCAATTACCTTAAAAATGGAAGGCTTGAAATTTGTGTTTTGAGTTTGACTCTGCCACTAAAGTGTGTATCATCTATGGGATTCAATTCAAGTAGTCACAAAATAAAAATTTTCTGCTTAACATTTTTATGATTTAGTAACATAAATTATATGATAAATGAAGTAAATTGATGAGACTAGGCTTATATTCTGATACAATTTTTTATTTTAATCTGAAGTAGCATTTATTCTCTTTTAAACGTGCTTTCAACAAATATTAGAGTATAATGTTGGTTTCATGTTTTTCATGTTACATGAATTTTACTTCTCTGATTTATAATTCTGCTTGGCACTAACTAGCAAGGATTGGATGACTGGTTTATGTAATTAAAACCACATTGCACAGGATTACCCTTTAATTTATGAAGAATCCCATTAATAGAAGAGAGATTAACTTCTGTCAACAATACATATAGGATATATTTCACTTTATTACAATTTCAAAATCATAATTCTACCTTGTATATAGGGTAAGCAACTAGAGAAATCACTGATGAAAGTGGGCTTTTGCTTATTTTAAATTTGCAAGTTTCATGATTATCCCTGGGTGTGTGTGTATGTGTATATATATATATAAATAGTTTGACAGTTTTTATTTTTTGAAGATTTTAAGATATATTTTAGAAAAAAACGTTGCTATATGGTAATTTTTAATGGAGCCTCTCCTTTAAAGGTTTTGATAATTTTACAGTATATCTTATTCATTTAACATGATACAAAGACATTCTAAATAGTAAGAGCTTTGCTTCTTCACCTTGTCAAGGAAGAGAGTAAAAGTAATCTTCCTACATTAAACCTAACTGCTCATTCTAGGAAGTGAGTATATTTTTGTGGTGAGCCTGGATGATTTTTTAATGTGGGTATTAAATGCTAGAATTCCTTGGAGTTATATATTTAAAGTGTGAGGGCAACTTAATGTTGGTTAAACACTTACCTAAACTGCTATTTAATATGTGGACATATTTTCTTATAAGCTATTTTACTTTAAAACAGCACAAGTCAACCTTAATACTCTAAGGAATATATATCTTATGTACTTTCACTGGGATGGGAAAGGAAAGGGCTATTTTTAAGCCAAGCTACTGTGAAAAGTTCTTGATAGTAAAATGAAACTCTTACCTGGGCCAGGGAATGCCTGATCTTTTAAAACTTGATTACGGAAGCAGCTGAAGAACTCTTGTTAGCCCCTGTGTATTTCTGAGAGCCACCATTCTTTTTATTTCTATACTCATCAAATGCTTTGAATATAATCATACATGTGCCTTAAAGTATAAAATTGGTTCTGTGTATAGAGAAGTAGATGTTAACTTTTACTGATCTTTTATTTTTATACAGCTTTAAAATTTGAGTGATTAATTGCTTAAATGTATTATCTTTATTAAATCTTACATTTATATATTCTATATGAAAATATGTTTTGTTAATACTATATGACTTCAGGAATATACATTCTGCTATAGCCATGATATTAGTAATTAATTAGCAATGACTTCTTCGGACTTTAAATTATTGGAAGTTCAGTGTTTAGCAGAATGTTGAAAGTGAGCAAGGTACACTTTTAAAATTTAGGGCCTGAAGTAGAGAAACTAGCAGAAGGCTTTGAAGAAGGAGTCAGCGGGGGCCAGGAGATGAAGTTGAGAATTGCAAAGGGAATGAAAGAAGGAAAAATGTTTTCTTCTTCTTGGCTTCCATTCTCATATGCAGGCAGAACCTGAACAAAATGCTTGGGTGTCACTGGAGGCATCTTAGTGTGGTCACCTTCCTCATTTCCTCTTTTTCCTTCTTTCCTTTTCTTTATCCTTCTGCTTTCTCTTAAAGTCACTTAGAGATGCTAGAATCAGCACATGCTAATGTCCTGGAAAGGGATAAGAGGGATTTTGCTTCTCTCTTCCTTACCCCTGGAGCTACTGTTTCCTTTTTCCTCTATATCCCCACTATTAGAAAAAATGGGGTCACGAAGAAATGGGGCACTAAATTTGGGGGTAGCCGGAAAAGGAAGGAGTGTTTTAGTAGAATGTTCTAGTGACTATGGAATATATAGCATCAATGGAATAGTGTGGAAAATAAAAGAAGAGGAAAGTCCTCAGTTGTAGCAAAGAATTATAGATAGTGTCTAGGCAGACCAGCCAAGGACCCTCTTCCAACTTAAGCTGTGAGAAACTAGCTCTTCTTGAAAATAGTAGCATTTGGGAGAACAGAGGGACTTGTTTCCTTTATTCACTTCATTAATTTCTATAGTAATTTAAAAGTAATTAGGGGCTCGATTCAAGATGGCCGTTTAGGAACAGCTCAGGATTGCAGCTCCCAGTGAAAGCGCAGAGGGTGAGTGGACGCCGCATTTTTATTGCCCACAGACTAGGAAATTCCCAGGCGGAGGAACTCCACAGGTCACCAGTGCGGCTGTTTCGGCCAGCGCCACTGCTTTGCCCCGCGCGGCTGCTTTGTCAGCGCCCCGGAGCAGCGGTTCTCCATACAAAATACACCGGTCCGGGTGCCCTTTTGGCTGGCGATTGGAGCCACAGGAAGTTGCCCATTCGTCTGTTTAAAAATGGGACTGAGCAGGGAACCAGGACAGCAGATTCCAGGGCAAAAAATAAAAAAAAAAGGGCGCCACAAATCTCAGTGCCGCTGTTTAAGCCAGCGCAGTGAGTGGCCGAAGGGTAAAACCAACAGACCCCGGCGCTTCTTCAACAGGCGACTAGAACACCAACTTAAAAAAGGCTCTGAGGCAGGGAGCCAGGCGATCAGCCTCGGCTGATCCCACCCCCACAAAAGAACAGCAACCAGAAACTCTGGATTGAGAGTTTCACAGCAAGCGCAGCTGAACCCGGGACGGTCCAGCTCTGTGGGGGAGGGGCATCCGCCATTACCGAGGCAGCCCGCCAGGACGGAAGTAGTCGGCCAATGCTGAGGCAACCTGCCATTGCCGAGGCAGCCCGCCGTTGCCAAGGCAACCTGCCACAGCAGAGAGACTCCGCCTCAATACAGGCGGGCCACCATCGCCAAAGCAGTTCTTACTACACCCATATAAACAGGACTGCAAGGAAGTTCACTCGGCAGCTGGGCGGAGCCCACAGCAGCTCAGCAAAGCCTCTGCAGGCCGACAGTGACTAGGCTGCCTCACTGCTGGGCAGGGCAGGTCTGAAGGAAAAAAAAAAGAAGGCAGCAGCATAATGGAAACTCATAAATAAAGCCCTAAATCCCTGGTACAGAGCACCTGGGAACAAAAAGCAGTTTATGAGTTCTGCTGCAGCAGACCTAAACGTACCTGCCCAGCAGCTCTGAATAAACAACAGAGCTCACAGCTCACCATTTGAGCTCCTATAAAGAAGAGACCGTCTCCTCAAGCAGCTCCCTGACCCCTGTATATCCAAAGAGACACCTCATAAAGAGAGATCAGATTGACACTAGGCGGGTATCCTTCTGGGACAAAGATAGCAAAAGAAGAAAACTGGTAACAACCCTTGCTGTTCAACAGCTGCTGCAGGTGAACCCCAGGCAAGCAGGGCCTGGAGTGAACCTCAGCAGACCTACAGCAGAGGGGCCAGACTGTCAGAAGGAAAACCAAGAAACAGAAATAACCTCATCATCAACAAACAGAACGTCAATCTGAAAGATTTGAGACCCAATCTGAAAGCCAGCAACTACAAAGTCGACAGGTGGATAAATCCTTAAAGATGGGAAGAAACCAGCGCAAAAAGGATGAAAACACCCAAAACCAGAACACCTCTCCTCCTACAAGGGATCACAACTCCTCACCAGCAAGGGAACAAGGTTGGAGGGAGAACAAGTGTGATGAAATGACAGAATCAGACTTCAGAAGGTGGGTAGTAAGAAACTTCTGTGAACTTAAAGAACATGTTCTAACCAAATGCAAAGAAACTAAGAACCTTGAAAAAAGATTTGATGAAATGCTAATGAGAACGGACAAAATAGAAAGGAATATAAGTGAATTGATGGAGCTGAAAACTGCAACACGAGAACTTCGTGAAGCATGCACAAGTATCAACAGCCGAATTGACCAAGCAGAAGAAAGGATATCAGAGGTCGAATATCAACTCAATGAAATAAAATGGGAAGGCTAGACTGGAGAAAAAAGGGTAAAAAGGAATGAACAAAATCTCCAAGAAATGTGGGACTATGTGAAAAGACCTAATCTACGTTTGATAGGTGTACCTGAATGCGACGAAGAGAATGAATCCAAGCTGGAAAATACTCTTCAGGATATTATCCAGGAAAACTTCCTCAACCTAGCAAGGCAGGCAAACATTCAAGTCCAGGAAATACAGAGAACACCAGAAAGATATTCGTCAAGAAGAGCAACCCCAAGGCACACAATCGTCAGATTCACCAGGGTCGAAATGAAGGAGAAAATACTAAGGGCAGCCAGAGAGAAAGGTCGGGTTACCCACAAAGGGAAGCCCATCAGACTCACAGCAGATCTCTCAGCAGAAACCCTACAAGCCAGAAGAGAGTGGGGGCCAATATTCAACATCCTTAAAGAAAAGAACTTTCAACCCAGAATATCCTATCCAGCCAAACTAAGCTTCATAAGGAAAAATAAAATCCTTTGGGAACATGCAAGTACTCAGAGATTTCATCACCACCAGGCCAGCTCTACGAGAGCTCCTGAAAGACGCTCTACACATATAAAGGAACAACAAGTACCAGCTCAACTAAAGGGCAAAACACCCAGTTAGCACCAAAATGGCAGTATCAAATTCGCACATAACAATATTAACCCTAAATGTAAATGGACTAAATGCCCCAATCAAAAGACAGAGACTGGCAAATTGGATAAAAAGCCAAAACCCATCGGTGTGCTGTATCCAGGAAACCCATCTCACATGCAAGGATACACAAAGGCTCAAAATAAAGGGATGGAGGAAGATTTACCAAGCAAATGGAGAGCAAAAAAAAGCAGGAGTTGCAATTCTCATCTCTGACAAATTAGACTTTAAAGCAACAAGGATCATAAGAGACAAAGAGGGACATTACATAATGGTAAAAGGATCAATGCAACAAGAAGAGCTAACGATCCTAAATATATACGCAACCAATACAGGAGCACCCAGATACATAAGGCAAGTTCTTAATGACTTACAAAGAGACTTAGACTCCCCAACAATTATAGTGGGAGACTTTAACACCCCATTGTCAATATTAGACAGATCAACCAGACAGAAAATTAACAAGGATATCCAGGACTTGAACTCAGACCTGGACCAAGCAAACCTAATAGACATTTACAGAACTCTCCACCCCAAATCCATAGAATATACATTATTCTCAGCACCACATGACACCTACTCTAAAATTGACCACATAATTGGGAGTAAATCACTCCTCAGCAAATGCAAAAGAACGGAAATCGTAACATACAGTCTCTCAGACCACAGTGCAATCAAGTTAGAACTCAGAATTCAAAAACTAACTCAGAACCGCACAGCTTCATGGAAACTGAACAGCTTGCTCTTGAATGTTGACTGGATAAACAATGTAATGAAGACAGAAATAAAGATGTTCTTCAAAACCAACGAGAATGAAGACACAACATACCAGAATCTCTGGGACACATTTAAATTAGTGTCTAGAGGAAAATATATAGCAATAAGTGCCCACATGAGAAGCAAGGAGAGATCAAAAATTGACACCCTATCGTCAAAACTGAAAGAGCTAGAGGAGCAAGATCAAGAAACCTCAAAGTCTAGCAGAAGACAAGAAATAGCTAAGATCAGAGCAGAACTGAAGGAGATAGAGACACAAAAAAACCCTTCAAAAAATCAATAAATCCAGGAGCTGGTTTTTTGAAAAGATCAACAAAATAGACCACTAGCCAGATTAATAAAAAAGAAAAGAGAGAATAACCAAATTGATGCAATAAAAACGATAAAGGGGATATCACCACAGAGTCCACAGAAATTCAAACCATCATCAGAGATTATTACAAACAACTCTATGCACATAAACTAATAAACCTGGAAGAAATGGATAAATTTCTGGACACTTGTCTCCTCCCAAGCCTAAACCAAGAAGAAGCCGAAACCCTGAACAGACCCATAACAAGGTCTGAAGTTGAAGCAGCAATTAAGAGCTTACCACCCAAAAAAAGCCCAGGTCCAGACGGGTTCACAGCCGAATTCTACCAGACATACAAAGAGGAGCTGGTACCATTTCTTCTGAAACTATTCCAAACAATACAAAAAGAGGGAATTCTTCCCAAATCATTTTATGAGACCAACATCATCCTGATTCCAAAACCCGGCAGAGACTCCACAAGAAAAGAAAACTTCAGGCCAATATCCATGATGAACATAGATGCAAAAATCTTCAATAAAATACTGACAAGCCGATTGCAACAGCACATCAAAAAGCTTATCCACCACGATCAAGTAGGCTTCATCCTGGGGATGCGAAGCTGGTTCAACATACGCAAGTCTATAAATGTAATTCACCACATAAACAGAACCAAAGACAAAAACCACATGATTATCTCAATTGATGCAGAGAAGGCCTTTGACAAAATTCAACAGCGCTTTATGCTAAAAACACTCAATAAGCTAGGTACTGATGGAACGTATCTCAAAATAATAAAAGCTATTTATGACAAACCAACAGCCAATATCATACTGAGTGGGCAAAAACTGGAAGCATTCCCCTTGAAATGTGGCACCAGACAAGGATGCCCTTACTCACCACTGCTATTCAATGTAGTATTAGAAGTTCTAGCCAGAGCAATCAGGCAAGAAAAAGAAATAAAGGGCATTCAAATAGGAAAAGAGGAAGTCAAATTGTCTCTATTTGCAGACGACATGATTGTATATCTAGAAGACCCCATCGTCTCAGCCCCAAATCTCCTGAAACTGATAAGGAAGTTCAGCAGAGTCTCAGGATACAAAATCAATGTGCAAAAATCACATGCATTCCTATACACCAATAACAGACTTAAAGAGAGCCAAATCAAGAACAAACTTCCGTTCACAATTGCCACAAAGAGAATAAAATACCTAGGAATACAACTAACAAGGAATGTAAAGGACCTCTTCAAGGAGAACTACAAGCCACTGCTCAACGAAATAAGAGAGGACACAAACAGATGGAGAAACATTCCATGTTCATGGTTAGGAAGAATCAATATCGTGAAAATGGCCATACTGCCCAAAGTAATTTACAGATTCAATGCTATCCCCATCAAGCTACCAATGACCTTCTTTGCAGAACTTCATATGGAACCAAAAGAGAGCCCACATAGCGAAGTCAATTCTAAGCAAAAAGAACAAAGCGGGAGGCATCACACTACCAGCCTTCAAACTATACTACAGGGCTACAGTAATCAAAACAGCATGGTACTGGTACCAAAACAGAGATGTAGACCAATGGAACAGAACAGAGGTCTCAGAGGCAACACAACATATCTACAACCATCTGATCTTTTACAAACCAGACAAAAACAAGCAATGGGGAAAGGATTTTGTGTTCAATAAATGGTGTTGTGAAAGCTGGCTAGCCATGTGCAGAAAGCAGAAACTGGACCCCTTCCTGACACCGTACACCGAAATTAACTCCAGATGGATTAAAGACTTAAACATAAGACCTAACACCATAAAAACCCTAGAAGAAAATCTAGGCAAAACCATTCAGGACATAGGTGTAGGCAAGGACTTCATGACCAAAACACCAAAAGCATTGACAACAAAAGCCAAAATAGACAAATGGGACCTAATCAAACTCCAATGGCTTCTGCACAGCAAAAGAAACAGTCATTAGAGTGAATCGGCAACCAACAGAATGGGAAAAAATTTTTGCAGTTTACCCATCTGACAAAGGGCTGATATCCAGAATTTACAAAGAACTAAAACAGATTTACAAGAAAAAAACTAACAAGCCCATTCAAAAGTGGGCAAAGGATATGAACAGACACTTTACAAAAGAAGACATACATGAGGCCAACAAACATATGAAAAAATGCTCATCATCACTGGTCATCAGAGAAATGCAGATCAAAACAACATTGAGATACCATCTCACGCCAGTTAGAATGGCGATCATTAAAAAATCTGGAGACAACAGATGCTGGAGAGGATGTGGAGAAATAGGAGCACTTTTGCACTGTTAGTGGGAGTGTAAATTAGTTCAACCATTGTGGAAGACAGTGTGGCGATTCCTCAAGGACCTAGAAATAGAAATTCCATTTGACCCAGCAATCCCATTACTGGATATATATCCAAAGGATCACAGATCGTTCTACTATAAGGCCACGTGCACATGAATGTTCATTGCAGCACTGTTTACAATAGCAAAGACCTGGAACCAACCCAAATGCCCATCGACGATAGACTGGATAGGGAAAATGTGGCACATATACACCATGGAATATTATGCAGCCATCAGAAACGATGAGTTTGGTCCTTTGTAGGGACATGGATGAACCTGGAAACCATCATTCTCAGCAAACTGACAGAAGAGCAGAAGATCAAACACCGCATGTTCTCACTCATAGGCGGGTGTTGAACAATGAGAACACATGGGCACAGGGAGGGGAGCACTACACACTGGGGTCAGTTGAGGGGAAATAGCGGAGGGACGGTGGGGGGTGGGCAGCTGGGGAGAGATAGCAAGGGGAGAAATGCCAGATGTAGGTGATGGGGAGGAAGGCAGCAAATCACACAGCCACGTGTGTACCTATGCAACAATTTTGCATGTTCTTCACATGTACCCCAAAACCTAAAATGAGATGAAATAAATAAATGGGAAAAAAATAATTAGATAATTTTATGTTATTGTATATGAAAAAAAAATTTTAATCTGAGAAACAAAATGAAAAAAACATATATCATCCAAAACACTTTGTTTTACCTTTTTTAAGCCAGTAGTCATCAAAGTACTTTAGAAAGAAAAAGCACGTAAGTACTATGTGTTTCTGTTTTGAGTGGGCTGCATACAAGAAAAACAATACACAGACTCATTCTATTACATAAATATTTTTGCAATTACAAGCTGGCCCTCTGGATTATGTACTAAGAAATGGTTGCTAAATACTGTAGCAGTTGGCTCAAAACTCCAGTTTAACTTTTTTTTACTTGTATTTTGATCTGTGCATTGGTGCTGTATAAAGTTCAGCATTTTTTTTCATCCACTCTTCCACTAGTTTGTGCAGACTTTAATGGAAGTGACCCAAATATTTGCTTGGTATTTCTTCTATCTTTGCCCTTTGTAGATGGGTAGAACAAAACAAAAACGGGTGTCTAGAATAGCAGTTATTGCTCAGTTTTTTAAAACAAGTGCTGACATTTTCCAAGTAATGTTTAATGCAGTTTTTAGTCATGCCTTAGGAAGAAAACTAAAAACGTGCATTTTTTTTCAAACATCGTAGAGAGAACCTTTCATATAGTTATTCTCTAGAGCGCCTTTCTTGCCCAATTAGGTGTTTTAGTGTGATGGAGAAATACCCTCAAGATTTTTCTTGTTATTTTGGAAAAGGCTTAAAAACTTTGTTATTACTAAATCATTCTTTGTTATCCTCATCTCAAGGGATATAATCCTTGAAGAATTCTGCCTTGTAAATTTGTAACTTGCTTAACAATAATGAGGAACAAGTCTCAAAACAAACAAAAGCAGGACATTTTTACCAGTAATCATGTTTAAGATGACTGTTTTAACAGCTTTAACTTGGCAACATAAAAACACTTTTTTTTTCTTTTATGTAGAAGACCTAATAATCTGGCACATCAGATAGAGCCTGCTGCCAGTTCCTTGGAATAAATGTGGCTTCAGCTTAAAAAATAATTGCAGAGATGTTGTATCCACACCCTTGAGTAAAGTTGTCTCATCACTGGCTGCCTTTTTTCTCTTGCCCTGGTAACTGGACAGACAACTAATCGGTTTAAACAGAGAATGACACAGTGATACAAACCAAATATTTTTGTGAAAGGGTTTTTATGTAACTCACTTTTAAACCCAAACTTTTCCTAATTGTATAATTATGTAAAGTTAAGCCAGATGTGACTACAGTGCTGTTAACACTAGCCTTTTACACAAGTCACTGCTTAGAGGGATCTGTTCAATGAGTTATCCCTTGCTGATTACTGTTATCAGACACTGCAATGGTCCTGGCATCATCTCATGGGTGAGCAAGACAGGCATGTTCCTTGCCCTTGTGTAGCTTATGGTTAATGTGTAACCTTTGCCAAGTCACGTACGTTCTATGAAATGGTTTCTTATTCTGTAAAATGAAGCAGTTCTGAACAAAACAGACAGACAGGGAGGTGAGGAATATGGCAAGAGGTAACAGTTTTAAATATGCTGGTCAAAAAAGACTTCATTGGGAAAGTGACATTTGGAGACAGGAATGAGATGGATATTTGGGGGAAGAAAATTCAAGTAAAGGCAGCAGCAAATGCAAAGGCTCTGAGGGAAAGAGGGCTTGTGTGTTCAAAACAGTAGCGGAAAGGCTCACGTGGCTGGAGAAGAGGCAGAAAGTGGAAGGGTTACAGTAGATGGAGACAAAAAGGGAACTGCTGAAGATCAAACCCTGTAAAGTCCTTTTAGGTCATATACGAGGACCTTGGCTTTTATTCAAAGTTAGAAGGCTTTGAACATAACAATTATTTCATTTTTGTTTTAAAATGGTACCAAGTGCGGTCGTGAGAATAGGCTGTGTAGAGAAGACATTATGTGGTTTTCTGTTTTGTTCTCTGTATTCTGTTCCTGAAAAATCTGTTTTCTGCCTAATTATATTTCTCTAAGAATAGACTTGCATGTCTGCTGTTAGGTGACAAAGGCTGACCTAAACCACATTTGTCAGATTAACTTTTAAAATATCCAAGATAATATTAAGTATATTAAATGATGGATCAGTATGTAATCAATATTTGATATTCTCTAGATAATCTCTTTTTATTTATTTATTTTTTAGCCTTGGGGCTCTATTTTGCGGAATTGGAATTTCTTAGCTGTGACACATCCAGGTTACATGGCATTTCTCACGTATGATGAAGTTAAAGCACGACTGCAGAAATATAGCACCAAACCCGGAAGGTAAGACTTTTTAGTAGTCATATTATGTGATATATTCAAAGCTGAAAAATTCTCCATGGTTTGTTCCTAAATAAGTCAGTAACACCTTCTGAGGGCATGCTTGGGAAGGGGATAGAAAAGCTCAAAGACCAAAATGGTGCTTCTCAGTCTAATCCTTTAAATTGATACATTGTGTTTGCTCTGAAACTTAGTGATTATAAAGCAAAAGGGAAGATGGCCTCCTTTCTGTTTTCATGATATCTGGGTTTGTGTGCAAAATTGTATGTATGTATTTGAATACTTGAATACTGTGCTAAAGAAAAACATAAGTACAACAGCCTTATGTTAATTACTTTAGGATATTTTTAAGACATTCATTTAGGCTCTATGATAAACATGTAAGTCCATATACATGCACATGAACATATAAATATATATGTAAGTTTATGAACCAATACATTTATTACATAAGCATTATAAACCTATTGCTGCAATCAAAACCAGTTTTATCTCCTTGAAAACTTTTTTCATAATGCCTCATATTTTATTATAGCCTCAGAATTTATGTTTTATTTTCCAAATGATGAAACTAAATGAGACTTGGAGAGGTTGGTCAGCCCCTGTGGCCTTGGCCAAGAAATTACACTTTATTAATGGCACATCTGGGTCCAGAAAATCTGTCTCTTCCACGGTTCAGTACATTTTCCTATATATTTCATCTAACAATGCATTAGGCACATAGTAGGCGTCTGTACTATGGCACGCAGTATGCTGAGTACAGCAGTAGAGACATTAAAGAACTGCTTGTCAGAGTCCTCACACTTTAGTAGGAGATGCTATTCCAGTGTTCATTAATGCACTGATTTTCGTATAGAGACCATTTCATTTTAGGGATGAATTTGGTGGTGTTTTTAAGTCTACCTTTTTTTTTATAGTATCATTTTTATTTGATTTATGGTGTATATGTTCGTACTTTAAA
Source organism: Sapajus apella (assembly GCF_009761245.1). Taxonomy (NCBI): domain Eukaryota; kingdom Metazoa; phylum Chordata; class Mammalia; order Primates; family Cebidae; genus Sapajus; species Sapajus apella. Next base: position 15,017,845 of record NW_022436980.1, read on the forward strand.
ATATTTTTTTAAGTACCAGCCAATACTGCTGATGTGTTTTCTCTGCATAATGAAAATGTCCATCTTTTTGTCTTTGTAAGAATTTATATAGTAGATTTGAAAAAGGAGCTAGTGAGTATTAAAAAACAGTTTGGCTTCCACTGAAATCTTCTATTTAGATGAAGGAGAGTTAATTCTCATAGTGACGGTGAGAGCAGATCAGTTAGCTGGCATGTTGAAAGTGGTTTAGATGAATGATTTTGTTTATTCAGAAATCTCTCATGACCAGGTATTTCCAGTTTTAACTCTCTTGATTGACATTATATAAAGTATCTTTCTTGTTCCTGGAGTATGATTTGAAAATGTGTTGTGGTTGGAATTACGCAGTTATAAATTTAACATGTAAGTTATTTGATAAATTATCTTGTCCAATCAGAAAAATAATTTTATGGTAAATAAATTTATCAGGAAACTGAGACCTTTATTTTTTGTTTTGTTTTCTTGTTCAACCACATGGAGAACCTGAATTACAATCTTGAGAACAAAAGCCAGGTCTCACTACTATTTGGAAAAGTTCACTTAGTAAAAACTTAGAGCCCTCTGATAAGAATATTTATAAGACCCACTAGTAAACATATCTTCAAATGCATACAATATACACATTTTACACAGATTTTTGTGTATCAGTCATACCTTAAAAAACTAGAACAGTGTCCTCTGGGGCAAAAAAAAAAAATATTTCTTTTCTTTGTAACTTGCCATGTAATGATTTTTTCTAAATCATAATTTAGGTAGCTAATGATAAAATGAATATAACAAATTATAATGTGTAAAATATGATGTGGGTACTTAAGATGTGTTTAGGAAAACATTCTTAATGAATAAAATTGTAACAAATATTTGCTTGGGAGAATATCTGTGTTTAACATTTTTTTTTTTTTTATCTTGGAAAGTATTTCAGTCTGACTTCATAGTATAGAAAACAATTGGATTTACTTCAATGACATTTTGGCTCCTTAAGTTGTGCTTTATTATTGGGGATTCATCTGACAAACTATGAGTTACCTGGTGAAGGTAATAATATTTGGGAATCTAAGTGAAATATTCATTAGGTGACTTTTTAGGTGACAAGAGTGGCCTTGAATCCGAAACCACCTCATCAACATGAAAGATACCTGATTTATACATATATATATATTATGTATAAATATACATAATATATATATATATACATATATATATATACATAAAATGTATTTTTTGAGAGAGTTTCTCGCTGTGTTCTCCCAGGCAGGAGTGCAGTGGCACTGTCTTGGCTCACTGCAGGCTTCACCTCCTGGGTTCAAATGATTCTTGTGCCTCAACCTCCCAAGTAGCTGAGACTACAGGCATGCAGTCCCATGACTACACCATGCCTGGCTAATTTTTTTCAATTTTTAGTAGAGATGATATTTCACCATGTTGGCCACACTGGTCTTGAACTTCTGGCCTCAAATGATCCACCTGGCTCAGCCTCCCAAAGTGCTGGTATTGCAGGTGTGAGGCACCACACCCAGCCCAAATTTGACTAAATTAAGCATGCTGTTTAAGAGAGCAGGGTGCTAAAAATAAGGCAAAAATTCACTTGAGCTTGGGAAGGGGTAGTCACTAGCCAAAGTGTCAGCAGCAAATTAAATGGAATAGGAAAGAAGTGCATGAGAGGAAGAAATTATTTTAAAAAGCCCTTGATTCTTACCAGATTGCTGGTATTTCTGTCTCTTAGCTACATGAGTTCCTTGAACCTTCTCTGTGATAATGAGTTTTAGAAACAGCATCCTAAAACAATGTTTAGAGCAACAGAAAAGGATATTAATTAAAAGCATGAGCAATTTCACAAGTATGTATTTCAGTGTATACTAGATTTTTGGCATAAGAATAAATTTGGCATTACATTTAAAATTACTAACAATGCAGATTTGTAATTATTTTCTTTATGTTAATATACTCTATAAATTTTATTGAGATTCATAGTAGGCAGATTTTTAAGATTTCTATTTAACTTTTGACTTTTAATTTGAATGAATTTTATCATATTAATCTTTTTATGTAACAGTTTAATAATATGTTCTGAATTTTAATTTATAGTGACTTTCTGTTATTTTTGGCACTTCTCATAACATCACAGCCATAGTCTCTGTGGCATTATTTTATCTGATTTTGATTAAGAATGCTAGTAATTGACAGATTGTATCCTATTTTCAGCCTCTCTAGGGACTTACGTTTTTAGACTTTTTTGAAAAGTTCTTTTCAAAGATTGTATCACCAATATAAAGTTTTAATATTTAAAAATCACTTCTTTCTTATTTTAAATCCTAGTTTGTCAAAAGATTAAATCACACTGCACTACTAAACGTACAAGTTAATTAAATCCAATGACTGCAGCCATTATGTATGTTAAAAGGTATTGTTAAAGTTACATTTATAATACTTGGTCCATCAATAACTAACATATATTATGAAATACTTATATCTGCCGCATACATACAGCAACTAGAGTGTTAAGATATAGCCAAAAGATTTAAGTTGGCCTATTTTTGATGTGCTTAGTGGGTAGTGAAATCCAGAAGAATATCCCGATAAGACTGAATCCAGTACACTTAAAGAAAGAGAAATGATCTGTGTGTGTGTGTGTGTGTGTGTGTGTGTGTGTGTGTGTGTGTGTGTG